>NC_052149.1:3687842-3768368 GCF_902713615.1 Scyliorhinus canicula
CTTCGCTTGCTTCTCCTGCAAGAGGCAGCTGTCCACTGGGGAGGAGTTCGCTCTGGTGGAAGAGAAGGTCCTTTGTCGAATACACTACGACTGTATGTTGGACAACCTCAAGAGGGCAGCTGAAAATGGCAAGTGTTTTTAGGAAGAGGACTTTTGACCATTTTATTAATGTCATCAAATTGGGTTGGAGGTATTCCACGAGGCATCACCTAACCATCTGCCTTCAATTGTTCTGCCCAGCCCACAACTTGTGCCATTGAACAAAGGACAATACAGCACACGAACAGGCCCTTCGGCCCTCCAAGCCTGTGCCAACCATGGTACCTGCCTAAACTAAAACCGTCTACACTTACGGAGTCCTTATCCTTCCATTCCCACCCGATTCATATATTTGTCCAGATGCCTCTTAAATACCACTTTCGTACCTGCTCCTACCACCTCCCCAGGCAGCGTGTTCCATTATTTACCAGCCTCTGTATATATGTTTTTTTTTAAACTTGCCTTGCACATCTGTTCTAAACTTTTCCCCATGTACTTTTAGGTCCCCTGGTCCTTGACTCTCCTACCCTAGGAAAGAGCATCTGCCTTCACCCCGTGGCACTCATTGTTCCCATGGCCAATAAGCAAGCATTCCCTTGCATAATTGGATGACTCTGGTTCAGTCAAACCACCTTTCCCCCCCCTTGATTCTAATAACAAGTTTGCAATTTTTTGAAAAACTGCCCTTATCACTTTTCCCAAATTGCTCACAGCAGGAGATTGGATTTTAATTCCTGCAGACTTTATTCTAGATGTTGGCAACCCATCTTCCCAAGGGGCAACCTGGTGACTTTGAGGTAATGGAAATCTTGCTTTGGTATGTTAGTAGTGGCTCAATTCCTACCACGTAATGGGTTCAGGTTCCATTCCAGAGACTTGAGCACAAAAATCTAGGCTGACCTCCAGGTCAATACCAAGAGAACATTGCACTGTCAATGGTGGTGCTGTTCTTTGGACAGATGCTGGACCAAGACTTCATCTGTCCAGTAATAGAAATCTCAGGGCACTATTTTGAAGAAGATCAGGCAAATTATCCAGTCTGTCCTGACCTATTTATCATATTCTGTTTGTGGAATATTGCTGTGCATATTGGCTACTGCATTTCCTACATTGCAGTAACTACATTTGTCATCGGGTGTAGGTTATTAAATGTGCTATATAAATACGATGCTTTTTATTTATTTGTGGGGTGTGGTTCCTGCTGCCTTTATTGATACCTTGAAGATATTGGTGAACTGTTTCTTGAGCCACTGCAGTTTGTGAGTGAAGATTATCCCACAGTGATATTTGGGAGTGCTGTAGAATTTTGATCATGACGTGTGTATTGGGTTTGATTTTATTGTCATGTGTACCGAGAAACAGTCAAATTCTGCGGCAGTGCAGACAGATCGTTCCATACATGGGCATGCATATAAATACATAGGCACAGTCATCGGGTGAAGCTTACAGAGTGCAGTACTATTCAGAAGAGTATGTGTGAAGAGATCAGTTCAGTCCATAAGAGGGTCATTCAGGAGTTGAGGCTGTTTTATGAAGCGTGTTCTCAGACTTTTGTATCTGCTGCACGATGGAAGAAGTTGGAAGAGAGAATAATCCGGGTGGGAGGGTCTTTTGATTATGCTGCCTGCTTTCCCAAGGCAGCGGGAAACTGTATTTTAGGCAAACATGCAGTATACCTGTGTGTCTGCTACTCTTTTTTTTTTCAAGTGATTTTTGAAAGCCTTGGGAGAATTGCAGTGCATTTTGAGAGATGGTACTTATGCAATCACTGTTCCAGTTGTTGATGGGTACAAATTGACTGGCTGTCCTGAATGGTGTGGAGTTGGCTGTAACTGCACTCACCCAGACAAGTGGAGGGTATTCATCATTGTAGATGGTAGACAGGCTTTGTGGAATTGAGATGTGAGCCACTCCTGCAGAACTTCGAACCTCTGTTAAAGCATCTGTGTGGCTGATTCTGTTCAGTTTCTGGTTAAAAGACAAACCAAAAATTTGGTGCAATTAATTTCCTGCTTATTCCGTTGTCCTGTAAATTAGTCATTCCTGTTTGCTGATAATCCCTGTTGCTGTCTGGATGATGATTTTGAGCTGCTGTGTTTTTTTGAGTGGTATTTATGTAGACTGATCCAAGGGTTGTTTTTTTGTTTTTGAAAATCTTTGTATTGGCTTTTCTCATTTATAAACAGCTGTTGCTGATATACATTACATTTTTATAGCCCGTGCTAATTTGTTTTATTTTAGAGGTTTGTTTTGTCTTCGTTTGATTAACTGTACATTTTGCTGTCCTCTGGATCGGCCTATGATACCCCCCCCCCCCCCCCCCCCCCCCCCCCCCCCAACTTCCTCCTCATCCTCCTTCCTTTCCCCCCCACCCTCATTGGTTTCAGCACCCTTCCTTTTCTCTTGTGGTTTCCCCATTCTCTTTCTCTCTTCCCCCCCCCCCCCCTTCCTGGGTTGCACAGCCCTTTGGTTTTATCATAGAATTTACAGTGCAGAAGGAGGCCATTCGGCCCATCGAGTCTGCACCGGCTCTTGGAAAGAGCACCCTACCCAAGGTCAACACCTTCAACCTATCCCCATAACCCAGTAACCCCACCCAACACTAAGGGCAATTTTGGACACGTAGGGCAATTTAGCATGGCCAATCTACCTAACCTGCACATCTTTGGACTGTGGGAGGAAACCGGAGCACCCGGAGGAAACCCACACACACACTGGGAGGATGTGCAGACTCCGCACAGACAGTGACCCAAGCCGGAATCAAACCTGGGACCCTAGAGCTGTGAAGCAATTGTGCTATCCACAATGCTACCGTTCACATTTTTTTTTTTCTGGCTTGCTCCTCATTGCTGGCCTCGAACAGGCTGCCCAACTCTCTCCAAGTATCCAGGAAGCCTTCCTCTGACCCTCGGATGGCATACTTAATCTTCTCCAGGTGGAGAAATTCCGAGTCAACGAGCCAATCTACAGCTGTGGATGGTGGTGCCAATCACCAGCCGAGCAGGATTCTCCGGCATGCGATTAGGGAAGGGAAAGCGAGGGCGTCGGCCCCCTTCCCCATGGGTAGCTCTGGCTGCTCCGATACCCCGAAGATTGCCACTATTGGGCATGGCTTCACCCTCACCCCCATAACTTTGGACATTGCCTCGGAGAAGGCTGCCCAGAACCCAGCAAGCTTGGGGCAAGCCCAAAACATGTGGGTGTGGTTGGCCGGGCCCCCCTGGCATTGTTCACATTTGTCCTCCACCTCCAGGAAGAACCTGCTCATTCGGGTTCCGGTCAGGTGGGCTCTGTGCATCACTTTGAGCTCCATTAGGCTGAGCCTCGCACAGGAGGAGGTGGAGCTCACCCTGCCCAGTGCTTCGCTCCAGAGTCCCCATCCCACTTCCTGTCCCCAGTGCGTCCTCCCATTTTTGTCTGGTCTCGTCCAGTGGTGTTCAGGCTCTGTACAAAGAACAAGCGAAAAGTACAGCACAGGAACAGGCCCTTCAGCCCTCCAAGCCTGTGCTGACCATGCTGTCCGTCTAAACTAAAATCTTCTACACTTCCTGGGTCCGCTTTGGGGCAGCAGGGTAGCATGGTGGTTAGCATAAATGCTTCACAGCTCCAGGGTCCCAGGTTCGATTCCCGGCTGGGTCACTGTCTGTGTGGAGTCTGCACGTCCTCCCCCTGTGTGCGTGGGTTTCCTCCGGGTGCTCCGGTTTCCTCCCACAGTCCAAAGATGTGCGGGTTAGGTGGATTGGCCATGCTAAATTGCACGTAGTGTCCTAATAAAAGTAAGGTTAAGGGGGGGGGGGGGTTGTTAGGTTACGGGTATAGGGTGGATGCGTGGGTTTGAGTAGGGTGATCATGGCTCGGCACAACATTGAGGGCCGAAGGGTCTGTGCTGTACTGTTCTATGTTCTATGTATCCCTCTATTCCCATCCTATTCATGTATTTGTCAAGATGCCCCTTAACTGTCACTCGTCCCTGCTTCTACCACCTCCGGCAGCGAGTTCCAGACACCCACTACCCTCTGTGTAATAAAAAAAAACTTGCCTCGTATATCTCCTCTTAAACCTTGCCCCTCGCACCTTAAACCTATGCCCCCTAGCAATTGACCCCTCTATCCTGGGGAAAAAGCCTCTGGCTATCCACTCTGTCTATGCACCTCATAACTTTGTAGCTGTAGTCCAGTAGCTGTCCATATATTTTCCCACATAGCGGGTCCTCGAGTAGTGTGCTTTCTGGGTCCCTGGGGTACCCTACTGTCTCTTTGCGGCGGAAGTGTTTTATTTCGGGGTGTCCCTATTTGGAGACGTCTCAATTGCTGTCCTCTTCAGAGTTCCACTTCTCGTCAGTTCGTCCAGTGTCGCCAGTCTGCGCCCTACGTAGAAGTCCCCGACCGTCAGTGTGCCCCCGTCCTGCCTCCATCTTTTGAAGGTGGTATCTAACATGGCTGGGGGGAATCTGTGATTGTCGCAGATGGGGGCCATAAGGGAAATTTTGGTTATCCCGAAGTGCTGTCTCAACTGGGTCCATGTTCTCAGTGTGGCCACTACCCCTGGGGTCGTTGTGTACCTTGTTGAGGCGGATGGGAGTGCTGCTGTGGCGAGGGCCCGGAGGGTTGTTCCTTTACAGGATGCCTCCTCCCTTTGTACCCAATCTGTGTCGAGTTCTTGTACCCATCCCCTCACTTTTTCTGCCGTTGCTGCCCAGTGGCAGTATTGTAGGTTCGGTAGAGCCAGGCCCCCTCTGACTTCCCCTCTTTGCAGTGTCGGTTTGGGAATTTTCGGGTTCTTGCCCCCCAACACAAACGCCATGATTAGCTTGTCTATGTTTTGGAAAAAGACCTTGGGGATGAAAATCGGGATGGATCTAAACAGGAAGAGGAACCTTGTCAGTACGTTCACTTTGATCGTCTGCACGCTCCCCGCCAGGGAGAGTGGGAGTGAGCCCCACCGTTGAAGGTCTTTTCTTACTTCCTCCACCAGGCTGGTCAGGTTCCACTTGTGGATCTGTGTCCAGTCTCTGGCTATCTGGATCCCCAGGTAACGGAATCTGTTCTGGGCTGCTTTGAATGGGAACCCCTTCAGCTCTGTCCCTCCCCCTTTTGGGTTCACTGGGAATGTCTCGCTTTTGCCCAGGTTAAGTTTGTAGCCCAAGAAGGTTCCAAACTCTTTCAGTATTTGTAGTATTGCCTATACTAAATGAATACTTTCGTCAGTATTCACTCAGGAAAAAGATAATGTTGTGGAGGAGAATGCTGAGAACCAGGCTATTAGAATAGATGGCATTGAGGTGTGTAGGGAAGAAATGTTGGCAATTCTGGACAAGGTGAAAATAGATAAGTCCCCGGGGACTGATGGGATTTATCCTAGGATTCTCTGGGAAGCCAGGGAAGAGATTGCTGAGCCTTTAGCTTTGATTTTTATGTCATCATTGGCTACAGGAATAGTGCCAGAGGATTGGAGGGTAGCAAATGTGGTCCCTTTGTTCAAGAAGGGGAGTAGAGATAACCCCGGTAACTATAGGCCGGTGAGCCTCACGTCTGTTGTGGGTAAAGTCTTGGAGAGGATTATAAAAGATACGATTTATAATCATCTAGATAGGAATAATATGATTAGGGATAGTCAGCATGGTTTTGTGAAGGGTAGGTCATGCCTCACAAACCTTATCGAGTTCTTTGAGAAGGTGACTGAACAGGTAGACGAGGGTAGAGCAGTTGATGTGGTGTATATGGATTTCAGTCAAGCGTTTGATAAGGTTCCCCACGATCGGCTATTGCAGAAAATACGGAGGCTGGGGATTGAGGGTGATTTAGAGATGTGGATCAGAAATTGGCTAGTTGAAAGAAGACCGAGGGTGGTGGTTGATGGCAAATGTTCAGAATGGAGTTCAGTTACGAGTGGCGTACCACAAGGATCTGTTCTGGGGCCGTTGCTGTTTGTCATTTTTATAAATGACCTAGAGGAAGGCACAGAAGGTTGGGTGAGTAAATTTGCAGACGACACTAAAGTCGGTGGAGTTGTAGACCGTGTGGAAGGATGTTGCAGGTTACAGAGGGACATAGATAAGCTGCAGAGCTGGGCTGAGAGGTGGCAAATGGAGTTTAATGTAGAGAAGTGTGAGGTGATTCACTTTGGAAAGAAAAACAGGAATGCGGAATATTTGGCTAATGGTAAAATTCTTGGCAGTGTGGATGAGCAGAGGGATCTCGGTGTCCATGTACATAGATCCCTGAAAGTTGCCACCCAGGTTGATAGGGTTGTGAAGAAGGCCTATGGTGTGTTGGCCTTTATTGGTAGAGGGTTTGAGTTCCGGAGCCATGAGGTCATGTTGCAGCTGTACAAAACTCTGGTACGGCCGCATTTGGAGTATTGCGTACAGTTCTGGTCGCCTCATTATAGGAAGGACGTGGAAGCTTTGGAACGGGTGCAGAGGAGATTTACCAGGATGTTGCCTGGTATGGAGGGAAAATCTTATGAGGAAAGGCTGATGGACTTGAGGTTGTTTTCGTTGGAGAGAAGAAGGTTAAGAAGTGACTTAATAGAGGCATACAAAATGATCAGAGGGTTAGATATGGTGGACAGTGAGAGCCTTCTCCCGCGGATGGAGGTGGCTAGCACGAGGGGACATAGCCTTAAATTGAGGGGTAATAGATATAGGACAGACGTCAGAGGTAGGTTTTTTACGCAAAGAGTGGTGAGGCCGTGGAATGCCCTACCTGCAACAGTAGTGACCTCGCCAACATTGAGGGCATTTAAAAGTTTATTGGATAAGCATATGGATGATAATGGCATAGTGTAGGTTAGATGGCCTTTAGTTTTTGACTTCCCATGTCGGTGCAACATCGTGGGCCGAAGGGCCTGTACTGCGCTGTATCGTTCTATGTTCAGTCCCTCCTGTGGCTTCGAGACATAGAGGAGCAGGTCATCTGCATAGAGTGAGACTCTGTGCTCCCTGTCTCCTCTCCGGATTCCCTTCCAGCTTTTCGCATCCCGCAGGGCTATCGCCAGGGGTTCGATCGCTAGCGCGAACAAGAGTGGGGACAGGGAGCAGCCCTGACTTCCTCTCTGTAGCTGGAAGTATTCAGATCTGGTGGTGTTAGTTTGGACACTCGCTTTGGGAGCGTTGTACAGGAGCCTCACCCAGGCGGTGAATCCCACTCCTAGACCAAACCATTCCACTACCTCGAGGAGGTAGCTCCATTCGATTCTGTCAAAGGCCTTTTCTGTGTCCAGGGAGACAATCACCTCTGGGGTTCTCGCCCCAGGGGGATCATTATCACATTCAGCAGCTGCCTGATGTTCTCTATGAGCTGCCTACCCTAGACAAAGCCCGTTTGGTCCTCTGCGACCACCTCTGGTATGCAGCCTTTTGGCCAGGACCTTTTGTCAGTATTTTCACATCCAAGTTCAGCAGTGAAATGGGTCTGTATGATCCACATTCCGTCAGGTCTTTATCTTTTTTGGATATCAGTGAAATTGTGGCCTGCGCTAGCGTGGGGGCACTGTGCCCCTTGCCAGTGAGTCCGCGAACATGTCCCTTGGGTGTGGGGCCAGGACTGGTGCAAACGTTTTGTACAAGTCCGCCGGCAACCCATCGGGTCCCGGTGCCTTCCCCGCCTGCATGGAGCTGATGCTCTCCACAATTTCTCCCAGGTCTATTGGTGCTTCCAGCTCCCCCTGTCTGTCTTCCCCCACCACTGGTAGTTCCAGTCTGTCGAGGAACTGTTTCATTCCCACATGCTCGGAGATGTACAGTCTCCGGCAGAAGGCCTCGAATGCCCGATTGACCTCCTTTGGTTCTGTTACCAGTCTGCCTTTGCTATCCTTAATCTGCGCTATTTCCCTCGTGGCTGCCTGCTTTCTCAGCTGGTGAGCCAATAGGCGGCCAGCCTCGTCTCCGTGTTCGTCCATGCCCCCCCCCCGGTCCGTGTCTGGCGGAGTTGGTACACTGCTTTCCTAGTGGATGATGTTGAGATACTGGGGTGAGCACAGCAAGAAGTCTGACGACACCAGATTAAAGTCCAACAGGTTTGCTTCAAACACTAGCTTTCGGAGCGCAGCTCCTTCCTCAGGTGAAGGAGCTCCCTTCACCTGAGGAAGGAGCAGTGCTCCGAAATCTAGTGTTTGAAAGAAACCTGTTGGACTTTAACCTGGTGTTGTAAGACTTCTTACCATGCTCACCCCAGTCCAACGCCGGTATCTCCGCATCATGGCTACCATTGACAGCGCAAACAGCCGGCTCAAAGTGTAGAGGATCTCCAGGAAGATCGCGCATATAGACACTGACATTAAGTTTGAACAAAGACATTCACCTGAGGAAGGAGCAGTGCTCCGAAAGCTAGTGTTTGAAACAAACCTGTTGGACTTTAACCTGGTGTTGTCAGACTTGCTGGAAGACTTCTTCCTAGTGGATAGCAGGTTAAAGTCCACTTGCAGCATTTTCCTCTCCGCCAGCAGCTCTACGGTTGGGGCTTCTGAGTATTTTCTATCAACTTCCAGAATGGAGTCCACTAGCTGTTGCCTGGCCACCCTCTCTTCCCTATCTCTACTTGCCTTGTAGGCTATGAGCTCTCCTCTGATTATGGCCTTCAGTGCCTCCCAGAACGTGGAGGGAGAGACCTCCCTGTTTTTGGTTGTTACTAACGCAATCATCACCTATGGCTTGTGATTATTTTTTTTGGCAGAAAGCCTTGTCGGCCAGGAGGTCTGTGTTCAGCCTCCATGTGGGGTACTGGGCCCGGCCTGTGTCCAACCTCACATCCATATAATGTCTAGCATGGTCGGAGACAACGATCGCGGAGTAGTCCGTTCCCGTGATCCCTGGAAGCACCGATTTTGCCCACTGCAAAGAAGTCAATACAGGTGTGTCAATATAGCTTGTGCACCTGGGAAAAGAACGAGAACCCTTTTTCTCCCGGGTGCAGAAACCTCCATGGATCCACTGCCCCCATCTGTTCCATGAAGGCCCCTAGCTGCCAAGCCATGCCAGGCGTTTTCCCCGTTCTGGGGTTTGATCGGTCGGTCAGTGGGTCCAGCACACAGTTAATTCCCCCCCCCCCCATAATCAGTCGGTGTGTGTCAAGGTCGGGGATTTCTGCCATGGTCTTCTTTATGAATTCTGAGTCGTCTCAGTTGGGAGCTTACACATTTTACCAATATGACAGGTGCCCCTTCCACGACACCGCTGTCCATGACGTATCTTCCCCCTGGGTCTTGGTTCCCGTAAACCTCTTTTTCTTTTGCTAATAATATTGCTCCCCCCCCCCCCCCCCCCCCAAGCCCCACGTCCCGTAGCATGAGTGGTACATCTGTCCCACCCAGCACTTCCTTACCAGCAGTCGGTCCTTCTCCCTCAGGTGTGTCTCTGTAGGTAGATTATGTCGGCTTTTAGGCTTCTTAGATGGACAAACACTCTGGCTCTTTTCACTGGGCCGTTGAGTCCCCTTACATTCCAGGTAACGATCCTGGTGGGGGGGTTTCTGACCCCCTGGTCCTGTGGGATCACCCATAATTACCTGGTGGACGTGCCCCTGCACTCTGGGGTTTCCCTTTGCTAGGGGGTTGTCCAAAATGGCCAGGGTCGCCGCTCTTACCATGGGTTCAGGCCCCAGCGCTCCGGGGTTTCCCTTTGCCCAGGGGGCACCCAATGTGGCCACCAGCTGTGTGTACGCGACACGGGTGTGCCCCTGCGCTCTGGTGTCCCCCTGCCCGCCAAGGCCGATGTCTGTACTGCTTCAATATCTCGCCCTTCTCTTTGGTTCTCTTTTGTTCTGCATTCTCCCCCTGACTCCTCTTCTTCCCCCCCCCCCCCGATCCAAGTTGATGTACAGGCACAATGGAATGATTGCTTTCTGTGCTGTATTTGTGTGTTATCTGAATCGCTTTGTCTTGCTTCCTTGGCCAAAAAATATTGAATTTCTGAAGCTGTAATTGGGGCATTAAATGCACTCTTTCTCTATTTAAGCTTTCAAGATGAATACTTGATTCACTTCAAAATTGGCCTCTACAAATATCTTTATTGAGATCATTACAACAGCCTAACATTTTTTTAGTTTGGCTTTATAATGCTACCTGCAAAACCTTTTTTCTTTCTTTGGACTAAACGACAAAAAATAGGAGAATTTGGTTTTCATTAACCAAAAATTGGGTACTAAAAAATCTAAACTCATTAATCAAATATTTATAATTCAATATCTTCTGGACAGTTTGTATCTTGCAGTATCAGTTTTCATAGCAACTATATTTAAAAAAAAAACACTTGGCAATCTTTATTACGTCTAATACACTTCATTCTCATTTCCAGTCCAAGGAAGGTTGAGCTTGAGCTATGTTGGCTTGTAATGTGAGTACAGTACAAGCATGTTTGAAAAGTTTTTTTTTGGTGATTTGGTTTTATGATCAAATTACAGTTTGACTTCCTGCAGCAATTTGGATGTGATATTGTGCCAACGATACAGGACTTGGCACAGATGACACTGGGCAGAGTTGGAGATAATGGAGAGTTGATTGATTGCATGGTCAAGAATTCAGTCCTCTTTTTTTTTTTTTACAAGCTTGAGATTTCAGATTGTGATTGAACACGGCAAGACAGTTGGAAGCTTTGCCACTTTGAAAAGTTGGGAGGCCACACAACAGCCCGGAAGGTTTTGGACATCACTTGTTCCCGCCAGAATATTGCACAAACCTTTTAAAGGGCACACATTCTGCTTTTTGTGTGCAACTAAACATTGAAGCAAATATACGAGTAGGTGGGGCAGAAGAGTGGTGTGGTGGGAGGGGGCTGGAATTGTAGGAATCTGCAGGATGCCAAGCAATAACAGCTGTGTGGCAAATGCACACCACCTATAGATCAGACTTTCAAACCTATTGGGAGTGGGCGGGTGGAAATACGGGTCTTGGGGAGCACCGACTGATTTTTATTTCTCGCGTGCAAAGTTACTTTGTGGACAGCTTCTTTTGATTTACACAATTTTTTGAGTCTGCAACTGAATTCTTGTAGGGAATGGAGTAACTGTGGAAGGAGCGTTACCAACAGAACAAGATGTGGTTCAACCCAAGCCAACAAAACGAGCACGGACCAGCTTCACAGCTGACCAGCTCCAGGTAATCAACATTTCATCACCTCCCTCTTCCCCCAGGTTTTTAAAAAAATCCTTTATCTGCTTCTCTAACTACTTGTTTCTTTATTGCATCCTAGAAACTTTATAGCACACCAGGCCATTTAACCCATTGTTCTTAGTGATTTCTTTTTTTGGTTTGAAAGAATCGAAGATGTCCTCTTGCACTGAACCAAGTTGGGGTGTACAGCGATTCATATTTGTTTGCAAGATAACATGTTGCGGTAATAGAGGCTGTATGGGTGAAGGCGATTTGAGGTACACGACACCTGTCCAGTTTGAAAATACAGCCCAGTTTTAACTGCCCAGTTAAATCCTGGTTGGCAGTCCGAGATTAAACAGTTTTATCGGAAGTATTTAATTAATGCCCACTCGTTTGGCGACCAGATTGTTTGGAGCTCTCAGTAAATGGCTAGTAATGGGTCAAGGATGGCTCCCCATCATGTTTTCAGCAGTTGATTTCTTTTGGTGTGTTCTTTGTGAGGCATTTTATTTTCTTCAAAGGGATGAGGCCATCAGTGGACAGGCCAGCATCTGCCCATCCCTAATTCTGTGTGAATACCATTGCTGGGGTCAGTAAGGAGAGAGTTGTTAACATCTTTCATATCTGCAAATCCACAATTGCATATGAAATATAGATGCTGAATCCATTTGGGTAATGTGCTCCCACAAATGCCGTGCGAGGGATGTATATTGGCCATGACATTGGGGGTGGGGATCACCCACTGAAAGGTGCCACCTCTCTGCATCATCAGTGATCCAGTGCTCCAGTTTCCGGAGTGAGATTTGGACGCGCCTGCTGATGTGGAGGTAGGGATGCTAATGAGTCACAGCTGCCATTTAAACAAATGGGAAAGCATATTGGCAGAAAATGAGGTGTAGAATGCAAATGGATTTCCGAGAGATTGGCTTCCCCATTTGTCCCATCATGTCAGCTCCTTCCTCCGTGAAGGAGGAATGTCCTTCACATGAGGAAGGAGCAGTGCTCCGAAAGCTAGTGTTTGAAACAAACCTGTTGGACTTTAGCCTGGTGTTGTCAGACTTCTTACTGTGCTCACCCCAGTCCAACGCCGGTATCTCCGCATCATCCACTAGGAAAGCAGTGTACCAACTCCGTCAGACTCGGGGGACCTTGTGCGAACACTGAGACGAGGCTGGCCGCCTATTGGCTCACCAGCTGAGAAAGCAGGCAGCCAGGAGGGAAATAGCGCAGGTTAAGGATAGCAAAGGCAGACTGGTAACAGGGCCAAAGGAGGTCAATCGATCGAGCATTCAAGACCTTCTACTGGGGACTGTACACCTCCGAGCCCCCCCCCCCCCCCCCCCCCCCCCCCCCGATGGGGATGCGGGAATGAAACAGTTCCTAGACAGACTGGAACTGCCAGTGGTGGGGGAAGACAGACGCGGGGGGGGGGGGAAAAGGAAGAGAGCGCTGGAAGCACCAATAGACCTGAGAGAAATCATGGAGAGCAACTCCATGCAGGCGGGGAAGGCACCGGGACCCGACAGGTTCCCGGTGGACTTCTACAAAAAATTTGCACCAGTCCTGGCCTCACCTAAGGGACATGTTCGCAGACTCACTGGCAGGGGGCACCCTGCCACCCCCCCACACTAGCGCAGGCCACAATCTCATTAACACCCAAAAAAGATAAAGACCTGACAGAATGTGGATCATACAGACCCATTTCACTGCAGAATGATGCGAAAATAGTCGTAAAGGTCCTGGCCAACAGGCTGGAGGGCTGCGCCCCAGAGCTGGTCACAAAGGACGATATGGGCTTTGCCAAGGGTAGGCAGCTCACTGCGAACATCCGGCAGGTGCTGAACGTAATAATGACCCCCCCCCCCCCCCCCCCCCCCCCCCCGAGGAAGAGAACACCAGAGGTGATCGTCTCCCTGGACACAGAAAAGGCCTTTGACAAGCCGAAAGGAGCTGTCTCCTCGAGGTACTGAACGGTTTGGGCTCGGAGCGGGATTCACCACCTGGGTGAGGCTCCTGTGCCACCCTCCCAAAGCGAGCGTCCAAACTAACACCAGCTTTGAATAATTCCAGCCACAGGGAGGAACAAGACGGGGCTGCCCCCGTCCCCACTCTTGTTTGCGCTAGCGATCGAACCCCTGGCGATAGTCTGCGGGACACAAAGCTTAAAGGGAATTCGGAGAGGAGATGCACAGTGCAGGTCTCGGGGTGTGACTCGAGTGCAGTTTACTGAGCCACAGGTGGCACCTTTGCTGTTAAACCCTCTCCAACAACAAGACCCCATACATAATATAAAATGCAATTAACTTGCCCACTGCCCAGGCTTCCTCACAAAAGCATTGGCCTCCTGCGGCATCTCCCTCCAAAATAATAGTCACTTCAGGCGTGCAGGTAAACCACCCAAAACAAACTCCGTTTTTGAATCGTGCTGCCTTGGCCATGTTGAATGGCACTCTTTTGGGAAGCACCGCTCCGACATTCTGGTAGAGCCTAATGGCGTGGCCCACCCATTGGTAGTTATGGTGATCTTGCGACCACCTCAAGACCTGTTCCTTCTCCTTCTGGTAACCGTGGAACTTTGGTGGTAATTGTCCGTGGTGCCACTCCTGAGTGATGCTTCTGTTGAGCGACTGATGGCCCTGATCCAGCTCTGGAGGGGATAACTGTCCACCCTCCCCCAACATCTTCGACATCTGTTCAGTCAGGTTCAAGTCCTCCATTCCCTCCGACAACTCCCAATGACTGAGATTCTCCAAGTCGTGCAACTTGGCATGCAGATGTTTATGTTTGGCCTCCCAAGGGCAGCGCGGTGGCCTAGTGGTTAGCACAACCGCCTCACGGCGCTGAGGTCCCAGGTTCGATCCCGGCTCTGGGTCACTGTCCGTGTGGAGTTTGCACGTTCTCCCCGTGTCTGCGTGGGTTTCGCCCCCACAACCCAAAAATGTGCAGAGTAGGTGGATTGGCCACGCTAAATTGCCCCTTAATTGGAAAAAATAATTGGCTAATCTAAATTTATAAAAAAAAAAAAATGTTTGGCCTCCAAAGGAACAATCCGATTACTCTGCATCGAAGAGCCATCTCCACACCTTGCAGCACCTCGCCGTACACCTTTACCGCTTTGTCCGCCTTTGCCAGCGCCCATAGGGGCTAGGGCCTCCTCAAATTATTTATAGACGTCCTCGGGCAGCCTGCTGAGTTTTCAATTCGTCACCTCGGCAAAGATGCCCATTAGTATATCTATTGTCAATGAGGTAACCTTGGCTTTGGCAGTGGCCCTCGCAACTTATCAGCCGACGAGCCGAGAGAGGTTTCTGAATCGGGCGATAATTCTTTGCTTGATTTCCCTGGCATTTCCACAATGTGCGAGCCTTGTCCCATCAAATTATTTAAATATCACCCCAACACTCTTCAAAAACCGGGTGCAAAAGGTAGAGTGCAGGTGGGAGGTGCCTCTGCATGGCCGCTTTCTACATGCTGCCACCAGAAGTCCGCAAAGTATTAATTTAATACTTCAGACTGCCTCCCATATGCAAATTCCCTAATCAGCCCTCCTCCTTTTACAAACCTTTGACTATTTATTTGCCTATAGATGACTTTGGGATTCCCCTTTTTTATTGGTAGCCAATCGTCTTCACCTCCCTCTGAACCTTCTGTATTCCTTCTGGCTCTCATCTTCATTTTTCGCCTGTCATAAGCACAATTCCTTCTCTTCCATTTTCATCCAGGGAGCTCTGGATTGTTTGCCCAGTCCCTTTTGAGGTAATACACCTTGTCCAGACCATTCCTGTTTTTGAGGGTAGTCCATTGTTCAACTATTCCTGCCAACCTTGGGTCTAACCGGCCCAGCTCCATTGTTTTGCCCCAGTGAAGTCTGCTTTTCCCCTAGTTACTTTTACTCTTGGCTGCCTATTATCCTTTTTCTGCCTATTATCCTTTTTCTATCACTATCCTAAACCATATGATACAATGACCACTGTCTCCAAAATGTTCCACCTCCTTTCTGAGGACCAAGTCCAACAGTGTGTTCTTTCTTGTTGAACTGAGCACAGACTGCTGTAGAAAGTTTTCATAACACAATCTAGGAATGTTGTTGTTCAGGCTACATTCTGATAACTAAATGTACTCCATTATAACCCCTCTCTCTATGATGTTTGCATCTCTCTGTAATTTGCCTGCAAATTTGTAATTCTACATCCTTCTCTCAATTTGCCGATCTATAGTCATTGCACTCTTTGTCCCTTGGTTCTAGCCAAATTGATTTGAGTCCCCTCGGGAGACATCCTCTTTCTCCAGCACTGCAATGCTCTCCTTTCCCTACCTGTTCTGAACTTTTGTAAGTTTTTTAATACAGAAGAGTACCCAATTACTTTTTCCAATTAAGGGATTGCCCCTATCTACCTAACGTGCACATCATTGGGTTATGAGGGTGAGACCTATGCAGACATGGGGAGAATGTACAAACTCCACACAGGCAGTGACCCGGGGTCGAGATTGAACCTGGGACCTCGGTGCTGTGAGGCAGCAGTGCTAACCACGTGCTGCTCTTTTCTGAACAACTTGTATCCAGGAATATTTATCGACCAATCCTGCACTTCCTTGAGCCAAATCTCTGTTATCGCTGCAACATCTGCTCCTGACTCCCCATTCTTATTTGCTGAACTTTATGCATTCACATACGTCATTACATCTCTCTCACTCTGACTTCACCTACTAACTTACTATTCAGGTTCCATTCAACCCCCTCAGTATTTTCTCATATTTCCCCTCGGTTCCCCTGCAGAGTTGGTTTGAAGCCCAACCAGCAGCACACTTAAAGCACCCTGCATGTAACTCGATCCCAGCTCTGCTCAGCTGCAACCCATCTGGCTTGGACAGATGTCATCGCCAAAAATCTGTCCTGGTCCATCCACGTCGACGCTACGACCAAGAAAACACAACAGTGCCTATACTTCCTCCGGAACGGCACGTCCATGTCGACTCTGACCAGCCTTTACAGGTGCACCATAGAAAGCATCCAATCTGGCTGCATCACAGCCTGGTATGGCAACTGCTCGGCCCAAGACTGCAACAAATGTCAGTTTCGTGAACACCGCCCAGTCCATCTCACGAACCCGCCTCCCCCTCCCATCCATTAACTCCATCTACACCTCCCCCCACTACCTTTGGGAAAGGGGGTAGCATAATCAAAGCCCCCCCCCCCCCCCCCACCTGGATTACTCTCTCTTTCAACCTCTTTCATCGGACAGGAAATACAAAAGTCTGAACACCCACGAACAGATTCAAAAACGTCTGCTTCTCCGCTGTTCCAGATTCCTAAACGACCCTCTTATGGACTGATCTGATCTCTCCGCACACCTTCTCTACCAAGTAGTACACTCTTAAATGCTTCACCCGATGCCTGTCTATGTATTTTTGTGTATTATATGTTTGCCTTATTGTGTATTTTCTTTTCATGTACGGAATGATCTGTCTGAGCTGCCCACAGAATACTTTTCACTGTACCTCGGTTCACATGACAGTAAATAAATCAATGTTATCTCACCTCCCCTGGAGCTTCTCGTAGGTCTTGAATGCGGTCGCTCCTGCACTCCCTCCACCTTTCCAGCTACTTATTTATCTGCCTTATCCTCCTCTTTAGTCCCTTTCACATGGGATTTTCCAGATATTGCTATATTCAAAGTCCTGGTTGCTAATTTTCTACCTAGCTCCCGAAACCATGAGTGCAGGACCCTCATTACCCTTCCTACCTAACGGTGATAATTATGAATGGTGATATATGACTTGAGGATCCAGACTTGGGAGGAACTACTAGCTGCTTTGATTGTCAGAGGTATGAAGACCACTTGTGAAAGATGGGAAGAAAGTAATCAGGATTAATGTCAACAGAAGCATGAGTGGGTTAAAAGTTTGGAAAATGGCACCTGGTGCAGACTTTTGGCTGAACTTGGATGGGGGAGGAACAAAACAAATGGGCAAGGAAATTAGGGGTTCATCTATTTGTTCATGGGTGTCACTGAAGACCACATGGTTATTGACATCATTAATTGCTGTGTCACGAGGGAGAATTGGGTGCTGCCATTTTTTCACACCAAAGGTTCTTTTTCTATTGAGATGGTTAGTTGGAGAATTCTTCCGTCTTGATTGTTGGAAGCATTTTATCTGCAGAAAGAGATTGTGCTCCAGGTAAGGTACATGGTTAGGGAATTGATTTGGGTTACAAGACCAGTGAGTTGAACAAAGAGCCCAGATTGCGTAGTGAGCAGGTAGGATCAGTTGGTGTTGGGGGAGAGGCGAGGGGCAAGGCATATCAATGTGGACTGGTTTCCATAAGTGGCACTGGAGGAAATACGAAAGAAATTTACAAGGATAACAAAGTAAAGGTTGAGATGTGACATGATAGAGGGGCCTTTTAAATTGAAGGGTTTGATGGGGTAGCCATGGCGCAGATGTTTCCACTTTTATAAGGGACTAAAACATAAGGGGGAATCTAAAACCAGATTATATAAATACAAGGGGATCCTACAAGAATTTGGTTAAAACACCTTTACCCAGAGAATGTGGAACTTGTGACCAGTGGCTTACTGCAGGGATCTGTGCTGGGTCCCCCAAGATGACTTTGCAGGGTGTGTGTGGGGGGGGACTTTGCAGGGTGTGTGTGTGGGGGGGGGAGTTTGTGGATGACACGAGGTTGGACGGGTGGTTAACAGTGAGATTAGTATGTTTTGGGCTGCAGGAAGATATCAGACGGAATGGGCAGAAAAGTGGCAGATGGAATTTAATCCTGAAAAGTGCGAGATGTTACACTTGTGACCAGGAAGTATTCAACCAATGGCCTGACAGTTTTGAGGAATAAAAGGACTTGGGGTTTTTTTGTCCATAGATGCCTGAAGGCAGAAGGGCAGGTTAATAGGATGGTGTCATGATAAGTTGTAAAGAACTTTGGTGAGGCCACAGCTGGAGTACGGTGTACAATTCTGGTTGTCACATTAGAGGAAGGAAGTTGGAGGCTATATAAGAGGCTGGATAGGCTTGGGTTGTTTCGCTGGAGCAGACAAGACTGAGGGGCGACCCAATTGAGGTGTAAAAGATTTGAGGGGCTTGGACAGGGTGACTAGGGAGCAGGGATGGGGTGGATAGGGAGCGGCTGTTCCCCTTCGTTGAAGAGTCCGTTATGAGAGATTACAAGTTTAATGTCTGAGCGGGAGGTTTGGGGGTGTGTGTGGAGGAACCTTTTTTTACCCAGAGAGTGGCGAGTCTGAAATGTGCAGTCTGGGAGGGTGGTAGAGGCGGGTTGCCTCACATCCTTAAAAAGTACCTGGGTGAGCATGTGGAGCCCAAACACTGATCGACCCACTGGCTAAATGGCCTAGTAGACTATTGCAATAATGAGACCTAACAAGACAGGATAAAGGAAGCATTCAAATTCAACGGCTTATCACAAAAGCATAGAAGGTAGTACGTGCCTTCCCCACCTAGAAACTATGGTTCACCGTAGTATAACTTGTCCAATCCCTACCGTCTGAGGCGTTCAGGACCAGGTGACCTTGACCTATACAAGAAATCTGGTTACAACCTCTGCAAAGCCATTTGCGATGCCAAGAGATGATACTAGACTAACGATGCAGACTCTCGTCAGTTGTGGCAAGGCTTAAACAATATAACGGGTGCAAAGCAAAGCCGAGGAGAATCTCTGGCAATAGAGCACCCATCCCTGATGAAGCTATGTTCATATTGAGCTGGTTGCCAACTTCCACAACAGCCTCGGACACGCCCATACCTATCGTCACAGCCTCGGAGGTCAGATCGACCTTCTTGAAAGTGAACCCACAAAGCTCCGGGTCCTGACTAGTCCATGGTTGCGCACTCCGAACCTGCGCGGGCCAACTGGTGGGTGTGTTCGTGGACATCCTCAACCTCTTCCTACTCTGTTCTGAGATTCCCACTTACTTCAAGAAGACCATCATCATACTAGCCAAAGAACCAGGTGATGTGCCTCAACAACTATTGTCCGGTGGCCTTGGCATCATTTATTAAGTGCTTAGAGAGGTTGTCATGGGACGCATCAACTCCATACTCTAGAATGCCTAGATCCACTGCAATTCACATACTGGCACAACCAGTCCATAGCAATCCCCTTGGCCCTGCACTCTTCTCTGGAGCATCTCGACAACAAGGACTCCTACATCAGGCTCTATTTTAAAAAGAAAAAAAATGAATTTTATTCCGAACACCTGTAACATCAAATACACAGTCCATAAAATCACAATCCATAGTTTGTACAATTCTTTCCTCTTTTGCACTCTCTCTCTCCTCCTCCTCTTCCCTGCCCACTGACTGAACAACTCCTCAAATAGCATCATGAACAGCCTCCTCTGACACCCTCAACTCAAACTTGATCATCTCCAATTGGAGAAAGGTTGCACAAATCCCCCGGCGGCGTACCTGACCTCTAGTTCAACAGGATCCTTCGCCAAACAATCCGAGGCGAAGGCCACAACATCGGTTCCCTTCCAGAAGCTCCGACACTTCCGACAACCAAAATTTGCCACTGTAGGGTCCGGCTTGACCTCCACCTTTTACTACCTTGGATAGCGTTCCAAACTCAACTTCCCAGTATCTCTCCAGCTTCTCGTAGCCCCCGGACATGTGTGCATGATTCACCGGTCTCCGCCCACACTATCGCACCCATCGGCCACCCCTTGGAAGTAGCCACTCATCCTGGCCTTGGTCGCATGTACCCTATGCACTACCCTGAACCGAATCAAGCTCGCCCCTCCCATAGAGGACGTTGCGTTTACCTGTCGCATCGACTCTCACCATAGCCCCCAACCTCACCGTAGCCCCCTATTTCCTTCCCCAACTCCTCCCACTTACTCTTGATCTTCACCACCTGTATATATCTCCAATCACGCCACCCCCAAATTGTCAGGAAACAGCAGTCACTCCAAACAGCATATACTCTGGTAGCTTGGGGAAAGCCCTCCACTCCTTTTGCGCGAGTCCCACACCTGTATATACCTAAACTCTGCCTCTCAGCAGCTCAAACCTCTCCCATAGCCCCTCCGAGAACATGTTCCTAACCCACTCCAGCCCCTCCTCCCTCCACTTCCCACCCCTCTCCCCCAGCTTCAACCTGTGGTTACCACGCAACGGCGTCAACACCAACAATCTTTCCAACTTAAAAATGCCTCCTCAACTGATTCCAGACTCTGATGTCAATTGCATGACCGGGCTCCCCCTATACTTCCTGGCGCTAACAGCAATGGGGCCGTTACCATGGCCCTCTGACAGGATCCCCCTGCAGGACTCCTCTTCGAACCTGACCACTCCTCCATCTCGGGTGCGTGTCAAAAAATAAAATTCCACAGCACTTTTGGAAGAAGACTAGGAATATTCTCCCTGATGCCTGCGGCAATATTAATCCTTTCAATGGCAGAACTTTTTAAAAAAAACAAACACTTGTCCAGTCATCAGAGGGTTAGATAGGGTGGACAGCGAGAGCCTTCTCCCGCAGATGGAGGTGGCTAGCACGAGGGGACATGACCTTAAATTGAGGGGTAATAGATATTTGGGCCTCACGGTAGCATGGTGGTTAGCATCAATGCTTCACAGCTCCAGGGTCCCAGGTTCGATTCCCGGCTGGGTCACTGTCTGTGTGGAGTCTGCACGTCCTCCCCGTGTGCGCGTGGGTTTCCTCCGGGTGCTCCGGTTTCCTCCCACAGTCCAAAGATGTGCGGGTTAGGTGGATTGGCCATGCTAAATTGCCCGTAGTGTAAGGTTAATGGGGGGATTGTTGGGTTACGGGTATACGGGTTACGTGGGTTTAAGTGGGGTGATCATTGTTCGGCACAACATCGAGGGCCGGAGGGCCTGTTCTGTGCTGTACTGTTCTATGTTCTATGTTCTATATAGGACAGAGGTCAGAGGTGGGTTTTTTACACACGTGGTGAGGCTGTGGAATGCCCTACCTGCAACAGTAGTGAACTCGCCAACATTGAAGGCATTTAAAAGTTTATTGGATAAGCATATGGATGATAAGGGCATAGTGTAGGTTAGATGGCCTTTAGTGTTTTTTTCCATGTCGGTGCAACATCGAGGGCCGCTGTATCGTTCTAAGTTCTATGTTCTATCAAATTGGCTACCACTTTCCTGCATTGCAACAATGATTACACCAGAAAAGTGCTTCCATTGCCAATGAAGTGGAAGCAGCTATTCCCCTTGGTTGAAGGGTCAGTTATGAGGGGACACAAGTTAAAGGTGAGGGGTAGGAGGGTTTGAGGAAAATCCTTTTTTGCCCAGAGGGTGGGGATGGTCTGGAATGCACTGCCTGGGAGGATGGTAGAGCGGGGTTGCCTCACATCCTTTAAGAAGTACCTGGGTGAGTACTTGGCACGTCATACCTGGGTGAGTACTTGGCACGTCATAACATGCCATGGGCCATGTTGGGTTTAGGTAGGCAGGTCAGGTGTTTTTCATGCATCGTGGCAGACTCGCTGGGTGAAAGGGCTTCCTGCACTGTATCATTCTGAGAGATGTACTTTGGAATGGGTTGAGTCTTTGAACAGTGCCATATAAAGGGGGTTATTTTTCTTTACATCAAGCTGCAGGACTCACTAAATACCAAAGATTCCTATGAAACAACGTTGAGAAAATATTAAATTGTTATCCTACATTGACAGGTTTTTCTTGGACTATAAGGTACTTTTCTAAAATAACAATGTTGGAAATACGCAAGCCTGGTAGCACGTGTGGAGAGAAAGGAAGAGTTGATGCCTCGGGTCGATAACCTGACATCACTGGAAAAATTGCTGAAACTGTTTAAATGTATTCCATCGCTAACTTTTTTCCAGTTAATGATCAAAGGGTTGTCAACTGTTTCTCCACCTGTGCTTCAAGACCCCTGAGTATTTACAATATTTTCCGTTGTTTCAGATTTCCAATGTCTTGTGCCTCACTTTTCCTGCGACACTTTTTTTGCTGCTCAATTTTAAATTCATTTCGCAACACTAGGCTAATTAGAGAAGACTTGCTAACACTACATAGTTCATTTTTTGTTTTACAGATAATGCAAGCACAGTTTTCACAAGACAACAATCCAGATGCACAAACACTCCAAAAACTTGCAGACAGAACTGGTTTAAGCAGGCGTGTTATACAGGTGAGGGCATTTCAAAAGATTTACTCAATTCAGTTGACATGATCTTGTCGTGCAAGATGATCAGAGTTGAAAGACTTTTAAACTTGGATCTGAAGTTCATGGACTTCTCCAATCCCTTGGACCTAGTGACCTAAATTTTGTGTGACTGGCCAGAGACCCTTGCTGCCCGTCAGTGGTCCATTGGTTGCACTCTTGCCGGAATCCGAAAGCTGTGGGTTGCGTTGCAATCTGGGAACGTGAGCAACATTCCAGGCTGACCCTCGGTAAAGATCGGTAGGAAGAGGACACGTGTCTGCAAAGGTTGACGAGTGAGTGGGCAGAAATTTGGCAGATGGAATCTGTGGGCAAATGTGAATGTCTTATTTTTTTTGAGGGACGAATAAAAAGGCAGAAAATTATTTAAATTGAATGATTGCAAAATTGAGGTTCAGCGGGACTTGGGTCTCCTGGTATATGAATTGGGAAGAGGCAGTATTCAGGTAAAGCATGTGATTGAAGACCAATTGAATGTTGGGAAATGGAACATAAGTTGCAGATGTTTTGCTCAGTTGTAGGGGCATTGGCGAGACCACATCTGGATACCGGTATGGTTTTTGCCTCGTTTTAAGAATGGCTTCTGATGCAATTATAGATCCTTTCAGGAAAGATTACTCGTTTGTTCTGAGGAAAGGTTAGACACACTGACCCATATCTATTTGAGTTCAGAAGCCGGATTTTATTGATGTAAGTTTCTGAGGGGGCTTGACAGGCTGGCTATTGAAAATAAATTTTCCCCTCGTGGCAGAGACTAGAAGTGGGGGACGCAGCTTGCGAATAAGGGATCCCTCATTGATGAGAAGAAACCTTTTGTGAAAGTTGTAGATCTTTGGCACTCCTTCCAAGACTGGGTTGAAAATGTTTAAGACCAAGGTGGAGAGTTTTGGCTCAAGGTGGAGAGTTTTGGCTGAATGTTATGTCCTGGCTGTTTGTCAATTGTTTGTGCAAAGTAAATCCCAACCTAAACCGCTTGAGTTTCACAACACTCTTTTTCACAACTCACTTATGTATTTTTGTGACGAAGATTGTTTTATTGAATTCCGAAGCCATAAATTCCAGTAACACTTTTTTGGGATTTTAAACATCAAATTAAAACGAAACATAAGATTACATTTGCGCAGTTGAAATACTTCTTCTGTCGGGCAGGTGATACAAAAGTCTGAGAACACGGACTAAGGTTTAAAAAGTTTCTTCCCCGCTGTTACCAGACTCCTAAAAGACCCTCTTATGGACTGACCTGATCCCTTCACACACCTAATCTACCGAGCAGTGCTACACTCCATATGCTTCATGCCTGCGTCTATGTATTTACATTGCGCATTTGTTTGCCCTGGGGTGTTTTTTCATTTATTGGATGATCTGTCTCAACTGTATGCAGAACCTCTACACGTGACAATAAACAAATCCAATCCAATGACAGGGTGGGGGGAGGAGGAGGAGTTGTGGCATTGTCGCTGGACGAGTAATCCAGGGACCCAGGGAAATTTGATCTGCAGACCCGGTTTCAAATCCCATTATGGAGATGGTGGAATTTAAACTCCTATCTGAAATTAATGAACCATGAAATCAATTGTCGTAAAAACCCAGCTGGTTCACTAATGTTTTTAGGGAAGGAAATCTTGTCATCCTTACTTGGTCTGGCGTACATGTGAGTCCAGACCCATAGCGATGTGGGCCATCTGGAAAGGTCTGGCAACACTATTCAATCGCTATGAAAACACAAACCGGATAGACCAAAGCACCGAAAACAACCTGCAAACCCAGCCCTGCTGACCCTGCAGACCCTGCAAATTCCTCCTTACTAACATCTGGGAGCTTGTGCCAAAGTTGGGAGAGCTGTCTCACAGACTGGTCCAGCAATAGCCTGGCAGTCCTACTCACAGAATCACACCTTACAGAGAATGTCCCAGACACCACTATCACCATTCCTGGGGTATGTCCTGTCTCACTGGCAGGACAGGCCCAGCAGAGATGGTGGCACAGGGGTATACAGTCGGGAGGTAGGTACCCCAGGAGTCCTCAACATTGATTCTGGACCACATGAAGCCTCATGACTTCAGGTTAAACATGGGCAAGAAAACCTCCTGCTGATTACCATGTATTGTCCACCATCAGCTGATGAATCAGTACTCCTCCCATGTTGAGCATCACTTGGATGAAGCACTGAGGGTGGCAAGGGTACAGAATGTGCGCTGGGTGGGGGCCTTCAATGTCCATTACCAAGACTCGGTAGTACCACCACAGACCAAGCTGGCTGGGTCCTAAACGACATAGCTGCTAGACTGGGACTGCAGCAGGTGGTGAGGGAACCAAGAAGAGGAAATAACATACTTGACCTCATCCTCACTAATCTGCCTGCTGCACATACATCTGTCCATGACAGTATCGTTAGAAGTGATCACTATACAGTCCTTGTGGAGACAGTCTTCACATTGAGGATACCCTCCAGCGTGTTGTGTGGCGCTACCACCGTGCTAAATGGGATAGGCTTCGAACAGATCTAGCAATTCACGACTGGGTGTCCAGGAGGCGCTGTGAGCCATCAGCAGCAGCAGAATTGGATTCAACCACAATCTGCAACCTCATGGCCCAGCATATCCCCCACACTACCATTACCACCAAGCCAGGGGATAAACCCTGGAATGCAAGAGAGCATGCCAGGAGCAAGACCAACATACCAAAAGGTGAGATGTCAACCTGGTGAAGTTACAGCCCAGGACTACTTGTGTATCAAACAGCAAGTAATAGACCAAAGTGATTAAACAATGAACACATCAGATCTAAGCTCTGTAGTCCTGCCACATCCAGCCATAAATGGAGGTGGACAATTAAACAACTTGCTGGAGGAGGTTCCACAAATATCCTCCATCTTCAATAATGGGGGTAGTGTCATAATATCCACTCGTGTATATAATGCGATGCAGACAGGCAGTGATTGACACATAGAATGACCAATGAACACACAACACAGAACAACCAATCACCAGACAGGACACCACCACTATAAAGCCCACAAGACATTAAGGCGCTCTCTCTCCGGACACTGCTAGAGAGATAGTCGCAGTGCACAGGCCAATGAACATCACCATGTGGTAGTGTGTTAGTCTGGTCAAGACTTATCAGTTAGGTTAATAAGAGTGTCAACCCACAGCAGATTATGTACAGCAATCAACAGGTTCAATAAAACAGTGTTGGACCATCTCCTGTGTCGGAAGCCTGTTTCTCGTTTTACTGCATCCAGTTGCAGTATATGTTAGACCAACCAACACAGATGACACATCACCCAGCACATCTGCGCAAAAGACATTTGCAACAATCTTCCATCAGAAGTGCCGAGTGGATAATCCATCTGCCTTATCGCAGATGTCAGCCTTCAGCCAATACCATTCACTCCATGATATCGGGAAACAGCTGAAGGCACTGGATACTGCAAAGGCTCTGGGCCCTGACAATGTCCTGGCATTAGTACTGAAAAGACTTGTGCTCCAGAACTTGCTGCACCCCTAGCCAAGTTGTTCCAGTACAGCTACAACACTGGCATCTACCCAGCAATGTGGAAAATTACTTGGGTGTGTCCTGTATACAAAAACTGGACAAATCTAACCCAGCCATTTACTGCAATATCCGTCTACGCCATCAGCAAAGTGATGGAAGGAGTCATAACAGTGCTATCAATTAGCACTTAATCGGCAATAACCTGATCAGTTTGGGTTCTTCCAGAGTCACACCGACCTCATTACAGCCTTGGTTCAAACATGGGCAAAAGAACTGAATGCCAGAGGTGACTGCCCTTGACACTAAGGCAGCATTTGGCATCAAGGAACCCTGGCAAAATGGGAATTGGTGGGAAACACTGGTTGGAGTCATACTGGCACAAAGGAAGATTTGTTGTGGTGTTGGAGGTCAATCATCTCGGATCCAGGGCATCACACTCATTCCTCCATGTGGTGGCCTATGCAGCACGGTAGCACAGTGGTTAGCACAGTTGCTTCACAGCTCCAGAATCCCAGGTTCAATTTTCCCGCTGGGCTACTGTCTGTGCGGAGTCTGCATGTTCTCTCCATGTCTGCGTGGGTTTCCTCCCGGGTCCAAAGATGTGCCAGTTAAGTGGATTGGCCATGCTAAATTGCCCTTGGGTGAGGTAGGGTTACTGGTTTATGGGGCTGGGGTGGAGGCATGGGCTTAAGTAGGGTGCTCTTTCCAAGAGCCGTGCAGACTCAATGGGCCGAATGGCCTCCTTCTGCACTGTAGATTCTGGCCTCCTTCTGCACCGATTCAAATATCTTGCTGCTTCATTGATGACCTCCTTGGATGTTCGCAGAGCTCTCTGATAATGAAGCAGTCCATGTCCAAATGCAGCAAGACCTGGACAATATCCAGGCTCGGGGTGACAACTTGCATTCCTGCCACACGGATCTAATCACTGCCCGTTGACATTCAATGGCATTACCATCGCTGAATCCCCCACAATCAACGTCCTGGGGGTTACCATTGATCAGAAACTGAACTGGTCTAGACATAGTAATACTGGAGCTCTGCTACCAGAGCAGGTCAATGGATAGGAATCCTATGGTGGGTAACTCTCCTTCTGACACCCCCTCCCCAGCCTGTCCATCATTTACAAGGCACAAATCAGGAGTGTAATGGAATATTCTCCACTTGCCTGGATGAATGCAGCTCCAACAAAAGCTTGACACCATCCAGGACAAAACAGCCCGCTTGGTTGCTCCCCTTCCACAAAACCTTCAACCCTCCACTATTGAGGGACGCACTTCTGTCACTGTGCCATCTACAAGATGCGCTGCAGTAACTCACCCAAAGTTCCTTAGGCAGCACCTTCCAAACCCACTGCCATCTAGAAGGACTAGAACAGCAGATACCTGGGAATCCCACCATGCCAACTTGGAAATATATCACTATTCCCTCACTGGCTGGGACAAAATCCTAGAACTCCCTCCCTAACAGCACAGTAGGTGTACCTATACCTCAGGACTAGAGCAGTTCAAGAAGGCAGCTCACCACCATCTTCTGAAGGACAACTAGGGATGGGCAATAATTATTGGCCGAGCCAGTAACACCCACATCCCATAAATAACCACAGAGAATGTGACCAGGCAACTTCCCCTCTGCTGTGGAAATTCAAGAGCCATTAAAACAAACCCTACTTGCTAAAGGACAGACCGGGTTGGCTCTGGTGAGACCCCAACAACATTTGGAGTATTGTGAGCAGTTTTGGGCCCCACCTCCTAAGGAAGGACATGCTGGCCTTGAAAAGGATCCAGAGAAGATTCACAAGAATGATCCCTGGAATGAACAGCTTGTATGAGGAATGGTTTTGGACTCTGGGTCTGTACTCATTGGGAGTTTAGAAGGAAGAGGGGGTATCTTATTGAAACTTACAGGATACTGCGAGGCTTGGATAGAATGAACATGGAGAGGATGTTTCCACTTCTAGGAAAAACTAGAACCAGAGGACACCATCTAAGACTAAACGGACGATCCTTTGAAACAGATGAGGAGGAATTTCTTCAGCCAGAGGGTGGTGAATCTGTGGAACTCTTTGCCATATAAGCCTGTGGAGGCCAAATCAGTCTCTTCAAGACAGAGATCAGGGGTTCTTTAGAAGTTCTTTAGAACAGTACAGCACAGAACAGGCCCTTCGGCCCTCGATGTTGTGCCGAGCAATGATCACCCAACTCAAACTCACGTATCCACCCTATACCCGTAACCCAACAACTCCCCCTTAACCTTACTTTTTAGGGCACTACGGGCAATTTAGCATGGCCAATCCACCTAACCCGCACATCTTTGGACTGTGGGAGGAAACCGGAGCACCCGGAGGAAACCCACGCACACACGGGGAGGACGTGCAGACTCCGCACAGACAGTGACCCAGCCGGGAACCGAACCTGGGACCCTGGAGCTGTGAAGCATTGATGCTAACCACTATGCTACCGTGCTGCCCCGGTTATGGGGAGAAGGTAGGAGAATGGGGATGAGAAAATATCAGCCACGGCAGAGCAGACCCGATGGGCCGATTTGGCATAATTCTGCTCCTATGTCTTATGGTCTTGTGGCTTGCCTCCCTCGTGGCTTTTTCAACACAGCAGCACTCCAGGAGGTCTCACATGGCCACTTTGTCTAATCTCTGAACATCTCTCTAGTACTTTTTTTTACACTTTTTTTTTTTCAATTCGATTGCATTGTCCTTGGACCATTCACAGAATTTAAAAGTCGTCCACGTGCTTCCTATTGGCCCTGCTTTTGTGTCAAATAATTTAATACATTTATTTGACATTTTCCAAGTTTTATTCCCCTTTGAAATTTACCAACTGACAACAGCAACCTTTGTTTGTCTCCTAATGAAAATTTCTGCTCTGCTTATTTCATATCTTAAAAGATCAAACTTGGCCATATTTACATCAAGTGCATGCCTTTCATACCTAAAACTTTTTCACAGTCACTTAATTTCAGTGTTAATGTAAGCCTACGTGTGACACTAATAAAGATGATGATTATATTCTCAACCTGGTAAATGATTTGATCACTTTACACACACCAGGGTGGGTGGAATGCGAAATGAGGCCACATGCAGAAGGAGCTTAATTACCAACATCTTTTTATTCGTTCATGGAACTTGATCTGGGTGACACACTGCATTGCCCGTCCCTAATTGCCCTTGAGGCAGTTAAGTCAACCACATTGCTGTGGGTCTGGAGTCACATGGAGGCCAGACGAGGTAAGGGCGGCAGCTTTCCTTCCCTAAAGGATATTAGTGACCAGATGGGTTTCATCTCTTCTTTCACTCTACCCCTTAATTTTGTTTAACATAGAACATGCAGTGCAGAAGGAGGCCCTTTGACCCATCGAGTCTGCACCGACCCATTAAGCCCTCACTTCCACCCCATCCCCGGAACCCAATAACCCCTCCTAACCTTTTTGGACCCTAAGGGCAATTTATCATGGCCAATCCACCTAACCTGCACATCTTTGGACTGTGGGAGGAAACCGGAGCACCCGGAGGAAACCCACGCAGACACAGGGAAAACGTGCAGACGCCGCACAGACAGTGACCCAGCGGGGAATCGAACCTGGGACCCTGGTGCTGTGAAGTCACAGTGCTAGCCACTTGTGCTACCGTGCTGCCCAAATTAACATTCCTTTCTTTCCCCTTTTCAACCATCCAAAGCACATATAGTATTTAAGGGCAATATAGTGAGGCCAATCCACCTACCCTGAACATCCGAGACCCACGCAGACACGGGGAGAATGTGCAAACGAGTCTGCACTTGGATCACTGTCTGTGTGGAGTCTGCACGTTCTCCCTGTGTCTGCGTGGGTTTCCTCCGGGTGCTCCGGTTTCCTCCCACGGTCCAAAGATGTGTAGGTTACGTGGATTGGCCATGCTAAATTGCCCTTGGTGTCGAAAAATTGTAGGTGGGTTTACTGGGATGCGGGGATAGGGTGGAGGTGTGGGCTTGGGTAGGGTGCTCTTTCCAAGGGCTGGTGCAGACTCGATGGGTCCAATAGCCTCCTTCTGTAATTCTATGATTTTTATCAGGATCAAGCTCTGCAAAAATGGGATCAACCTTATTAACTATGAAGCTGAGATTCCGATCATGGATTTCAAACAGCACTCTCTCCACTCACCACCTGCACATTTCTCGAACTCTCCCTCAATGCAAGTTTGCAATTCAGCATCCCCCCCCCCAACCCCCACCTCTCACTCAACTGGGGTCTTCAGGGCAGCGTTCCTCGCCCATGTTATGTCTTTGTCATGACCATCATGCTTCGGTGCCATTGCAGGCCAGTTGCTGGCCTGTGGGGAGATGCGAGGGGGGTGGGGGGAGTGAAAGAGGGATCCGCTCTGCTGCCGCTAATGCAGTGTGAAATAGGATCGGGTTGGATACCCTGCCAGCTGGCTCCTCGGGCTAGTCAGGTGCCTGGGGCACTCGCGGCTGCAAACATCCAAATTCGGAGCAGAGGTGTGGATCAGTTGCCCCCTCCCCCCCCCACCCCCCCTCGAGTCTGCCTGCCCCACCATCTGAGATCCTGGCCTCACCTCCATTTCTCCATCTACCCCCTGGGTTGAGCAGGAATCCAACTGTGCCTTAAAAATATTAATGACCCAACCTCTTGAAGAGAATTCCACAGACTGCTCCATCGAGACCACTTATTTTGTAAGTGGTCTCTTTTCTAGTTGAGCCTCATGAGGGGCAACGTGGGGCCTGAATCATAGAATCTCACCGTGCAGAAGAGGCCCTTCAGCCCATCGAGTCTGCTCTGACACATTAATAACACCTGACCTATCTAATCCCATTTGCCAGCACTTGGCCCATAGCCTTGAATGTTGAGACGTTGCCAAGTGCTCATCCAGGTACTTTACAAAGGATGTGAGGCAACCCACCTCTACCACCCTCCCAGGCATGAATTCCAGACCATCATCACTCGGGGTAAAAAATGTTTCCTCCAATCCCCCGTAAACCTCCTGCCTCGCACCTTGAACTTGTGTCCTCCTTCGTAACTGACCCTTCACCTCCGGGGAACAGCTGCTCCCTATCCACCCTGTCCATGCCCCTCATAATCTTGTCCACCTCGATTAGCTCAGCCGTCAGTCTTCTCTGCTCCAACGAAAACAAGCCAAGCCTATCCGACCTCCCTTCATAACTTAAATATTCCACCCCAGGCTGGATGGATTACACTCTAAACTGGGAGCAGTTTCCTTCATTTTGAGAGGGAGGGATTTTGGCAGGACGGCTAGGAAACGGTTTGTGGGAATTTGTTTGTCTTTGCCCTGTCAGGCCTAGACTCCAGACTGGCAGCTGTGTTGCTGACTCTCCAACTGTCCTCTGAAATGGTCGCGCGTTAAACTGCTACAGAAAAGTCCAGTCGAGAACAAAACCCCAATGGATTACCTGGCATCAAACCAGGCATGGCAATCGACATTGGTTTGCCTACCCCATTGGTCCTCACTAACCACCTGGACTGAGAGCTGTCCCACGGATTAGTTAAGGATCTAGTCGTACCCTTCCATCACCGTGACCAAGTACGGCCGAGCCCAGTGGTGAGGGAGGGAATGGTCCTGAGAGTCATCCAGTCTCATGCACGCTGATTACTGACAGCTGCCCTACTCGGCTGATGAGTTTGTTTTCCTCCACACTGAGCAGCACATGGGTGGTATGGGCACGGTGTACTCTGGATGGGGGGCTTCTCTTCACCAAGAGTCCTGAAGACAACTGGTACGGGAACCAACAAAAGGGGAAGGATTTGTTTGAATTCCCCCTCACCAATCTACCTGTGACAGATGCATCTGAATTTGCCTAAAGCAGGATCAGTGGGAGAGACCAATGTCCATCAGCATAGACGCAGTGGTCAGGGGGCCTCTGTATTCTGCTGTGAGACGACGACGATCGGTAAATCTCTTGAAAGTGTCATTTTGCAATCTCTTTCATGTTTGCAGGTTTGGTTCCAGAACTGTAGAGCACGTCATAAGAAGCATGTGAGCCCAAATCATCTGTCCACGACCCCAGTGAACGCAGCACAACAGGAGAGAGTCTCACCAATACTGGATGAAATGACCTACTCTGCATATGTAGCACCGGATGGACAGATGTTGACTGCCTTACACACCTACATGGAATGTAAGTTCCTTTGAACAAAAGTGTGAGTAGAATGTGGTCTAGTGTGCATCTTTGCTGTTTGGGCCACCTGAACTAGTTTGGAAACTTAAACAAAAGTTTAGGCAAACACTCCCAGTGCCAGCACTGAGTGAGTGCCATTTTTCACATTAGACTGAGGTGCTGTTAGATGGATGTTTTGAGACTTCATGGCATCCTTGAAGAACAAGGGAATTCTGTGCCCTGATCGATATTTATCCCTCAAACTATTGTGGGATGTTGTTCATCAGATTTTTAAAAATCATTTCACAGGATGTGGGCATCACTGGCAAAGATGGCATTTGTTACTCATTCCTTTTTTTTTTAAATAATTTTTATTGAAAAATTTTGATTTTATACAACATTGACACACCTTAGTAAAATACCGAAAATTGTTACTCATTCCTAATTGTTCTTGAAAGTAGTACAGTAAGAAGTCTGACAACACCAGGTTAAAGTCCAACAGGTTTGTTTCAAACACTAGCTTTCGGAGCAGTGCTCCGAAAGCTAGTGTTTGAAACAAACCTGTTGGACATTAACCTGGTGTTGTCAGACTTCTTACTGTGCTCACCCCAGTCCAACACCGGCATCTCCACATCATCTTCTTGAAAATGACTGTGCACGGTAGCACAAGTGGATAGCACTGTGGTTTCACAGCACCAGGGTACCAGGTTCGATTCCCTGCTGGGTCATGGTCTATGCGGACTTTGCACGCTCTCCCCGTGTCTGCGTGGGTTTCCTCCGGGTGCTCCGGTTTCCTCCCACAAGTCCCGAAAGATGTGCTGTTTGGTGAATTGGACATTCTGAATTCTCCCTCTGTGTACCCGAACAGGTGTCGGAATGTGGCGACGAGGGGGATTTTCACAGTAACTTAATTGCAGTGTTAATGTAAGCCTACTTGTGACACTATCATTGACCCAACCATAGTGCAGGCTCAGCAATATGGTTCCAATATAGTAATCTAGTGGGAGGGGAGCTTGCAGGTGATGGTGTAGCTGTTACTCTTGCCCTTTGAGGTGGTGAGGTTGTGGGTTTGGAAGGTGCCTTGGTGGATGGTACATGCTGCTGCCAATGTGGGACAGGCACAAGCTGATACAATGGGTCTACCAGCAGGGTAGCATGGTGGTTAGCATAAATGCTTCACAGCTCCAGGGTCCCAGGTTCGATTCCCGGCTGGGTCACTGTCTATGCGGAGTCTGCACGTCCTCCCCCTGTGTGCGTGGGTTTCCTCCGGGTGCTCCAGTTTCCTCCCACAGTCCAAAGACGTGCGGGTTAGGTGGATTGGCCATGCTAAATTGCCCGTAGTGTCCTTATAAATGTAAGGTTAAGGGGGGGGGGGTTGTTGGGTTAGGGGTATAGGTTGGATATGTGGGTTTGAGTAGGGTGATCATGGCTCGGCACAACATTGAGGGCCGAAGGGCCTGTTCTGTGCTGTACTGTTCTATGTTCTATGTACCAGGGTAGTCCCATGTGCGGATTTTAGGTAGAAACGGGCTGTGAGAGGTTGGGGGAAGTACTGGGCTTGGAAGCTGTGTGGGCGGGGGGGGGAAGATTGCCAGAGAAGAGGAGGTCAGTGACAGTCCTGGAAGCGATGGCTTGATGCTTGGTGGTGGGATTGTGGTCTAGGGGGAGGTGGGAGGGAGTGTCCCGAGTGTTGATGCCCGTCGGACAATGATAACACCGCCCTTGTCGGCAGGTTTGAGTCGGGGTTGGACTTGAGCGAATGAAAGTGCAGCAAGTTCAGGAAGAGTGGTGGAAAGATGCAGGGAAATTGACTGCTGAAGTCATGCTGGCAGTTCTCCATGAAGGTCAAGGGCAGATACTGGGCCGAAGGGAAGGGTCCAGGCAGAGGAAGAAGACTTTGAACAGGTGAAAGGATCTCTCCTGTTAGTTGTAGAATAGTGTAGCTCTCTCTTGAAAACTTCTTCTGCTGTTTGGCACACAAGTAGTCCCATGTTGGAACATCAACAGGCTTGTCACACCCGGTGTTGCTCCTGGCATGTTCACCTATACATTTCATTGAACCAGGGTTAATCCCCTGGCTTGGTAGTGATGGTAAAAGGGGTGGGGGGGAAAGAGATATGCTGGGACATGAGGTTACAGATTGTGATTGTATATAATTCTGTTGCTGCTGACCCACACCACTGGACCCAGTTTTTGACTTACTGAATTTTTTTGAAATCTATCCCATTAACATGCTGGTAGTGACGCATAACACAATGAAATGAAAATCGCTTATTGTCACGAGTAGGCTTCAAATGAAGTTACTCTGGAAAGCCCCTAGTCGCCACATTTCGGCGCCTGTTCAGGGAGGCTGGTACGGGAATTGAACCGTGCTGCTGTGCTGCTGGCCTGCCTTGGGCTGTTTTAAAAGCCAGCGATTGAGCCCAGTGTGCTAAAGGGTATTGTCTACGAGAAGACTTGACTGTCTCCACAAGGACTATGGTCACTCTTCCAATACTGACATGGAAATTTGCACCTGCAACAGGTAGACTGGTGAGGGCAAGGTCAAGGTTTTTTTCCGTTACTTGCTGCTGTCCAGTCTGGCGGACATGTCTTTTCGAATTCTGTCAGCTTGGTTAGCAGTGGTTCTACTGAGCCACTTCTTGATGGGCATTTAAGTTGCCCAAACCAGAATACACTTTGTGTCCTTGCCACACTTCTTTCTCCAAGATGTTCAATATGGGGCTGTTAATTCATTATTTCAGAGAAGGTGATGATTAGCAACATGGTCCCTTGCCCATGTGTCTTGTGACCTGCAATGTTGAAGGCTTCTTCCCGATTTGCTGTGTCACCACCTCTGGTGGGTCTGTCCTGTCTGTGATAGTGATGGTAGCCTCTGGCCTTCTGAGTTGGACTGTTGTTTGACTAGCCGTTGAGATAGTTTTCTCTGTTTTGGCACAAACCCCCAGATATCAGTAAGGGATACCTTCCAGGGCAAAGTGTGCTGTTTCTGGTGCCTTGGTGAATTCTACTTGGTCCATCTGGCTTTACTCCTTCTGAATTTTTGTCATGATTTAGTGCAACTATGTGACTTATTGCATAATTCAGAGAGCAGTTAATAGTAGATTACTACCTACAGTCACTAGTAGGCCAGGCATAGATGGCAGATTTTTAATAACCAATCTGACGGTCACCATTACAGAGACTAGGTTTTAATAGAATTTAAATCGCACCAACTCCTGCAGTAGGATTAGTCTCGGCCTCTGGGTTCTCTCTTTCTCCCCACCACCACCATGCACGCCCACGCGTGCGCGCACACCATCACAGTGCTTCATTGCTTTGACATGTCTTATGAGCTTGTGTTTTTCTTTTTATTTCCAAAATAATGTCTCAACAAATCTTGTTAATGAAACCTAGGATGCGATTTAAGGAGCAGTTTCTAAGTGTGGTAGTGAGCGGGAACTGGTGCGGGCTTGCTGACGCTCGACACAGTAAGGCCGTCACTGATAATGAATGTTAATTGATCCACTTGGTCATAGAGGTTTACAGCATGAAACAGGCCCTTCAGCCCAACTTGTCCATGCCGCCCAGTTTTTATCACTAAGCCTAGTCCCAATTGCTCGCGTTTGGCCCATATCCCTCTATACCCACCCTGCTCATGTAGCTGTCTGAATGCTTTTTAAAAGACAAATTGTACCCGTCTCTACTACTGCCTCTAGCAGCTCATTCCAGACACTCACCACCCTCTGTGAAAACATTTCCCCTCTGGACCCTTTTGTATCTCTCCCGTCACCTTAAACCTATGCCCTCTAGTTTTAGACTCTTCTACCTTTGCGAAAAGATGTCGACTATCTACCTAATCTATGCTCCTCATTATTTTATAGACCTCTATATGATCACCCCTACGCCTCCTACGCTCCAGGGGGAAAAAAGTCCTAGTTTATCCATCCTCTCCTTGTAACTCAAACCATCAGGTCTCAGTAGCATCATTGTAAATCCTTTTTGCACTCTTTGAGTTTAATAATTTCCTTTCTATAATAGGGTGACCAGAACTGTACACAGTATCTCATGTGTAGTCTTACCAATGTTTTGTACAACTTCAACAAGATGTCCCAACTCCTGCATTCAATATTCTGACCAATGAAACCTAGCATGCCGAATGCCTTCTTCACCACCCTGTCCACCTGTGACGACATCTTCAAGAAGCTATGATCCTGTATTCCTCGATCTTTGTTCTGTAACTCTCCCTAACACCCTACCATTAACTGAGTAGGTCCTGCCCCAATTCGATCTACCAATGAACCACTTAAGGCCCCACGGGCTCATGCCGCAATTCATGATTTGCTGGGACCGTGTCTGCCAGCTCCCCGTTAACCAGGGGCAGCAGCCCTTAGAAACCGCTCCTACACAGCCAACCCCACACAGCTCACAGTCATTCCACCAAATGGCCAGATTACTGGAAGCAGGATTGAAATCCGATAGGATATCCTGTTCCCCCGAGGGGCCAGTGTCGTTCAGAATGACCCGTCCCTCCCACTGACCACATGTCAACATTCTCCCACAGGATCTCCATCCGATGATACCTGCCCATCCAGGGTGGTCCTTTCCCCCTGCCTCTCATTTTATTTATTTATTTATTATAAATTTAGAGTACCCAATTCATTTTTTCCAATTAAGGGGCAATTTTGCGTGGCCAATCCACCTACCCTGCACATTTTCTTTTGGATTGTGGGGGCGAAACCCACACAAACACGGGGAGAATGTGCAAATTCCACACGGACAGTGACCCAGAGCCGGATCGAACCTGGGACCGCGGGGCCGCAGTGCTAACTGCCGTGCTGCCCCTCCCCCTGCCTCTCATGAGAACACTTGGAGCTCCGTGGAGACCATTCGCAGCACAGCTGTCATCCCCACTCTCCACTAGTGCAGAGGCACACACCTCGGTGGGCAACAATAGCGGACGGGCTTCTGGAACACATTATGGTTAAGCACCACACAGTTGCTGATGGAGGTATGAATGCCCAAGTAGCTGGGTCCCAGTCAGAAGCTGAGTCCAGGTTTACCCAGAGCTAATGCAGTCGATAGGGTGTGGCCATGGTATTCGGAGGGGTATGTCAGCGGCACTCCAGGTCCATAGCCGATTGGCGGAGTCCCAGTGGCTACAGGCGCAGGAGACAGCAATGGCAATATGTGGCACCGAGACCAACATAACTCGGGTGCCAGCCTGGTGTACAAAGTCAGCAGCAATGAGTGGAGGTGTCCAAGGTGTGGCTCCGTCAGTGACGCCCATGCCTGAGCACCTCGACAGCATGGCCCAGCTGCTGGGGGACATGTCCAAGTCCCAAGTGGACCTTGATGACGTGCTGAGGAGCATGTCCCAGTCTCGGGTGGGCACTGAGGAGGCGGTGCGCTCCAAAGCATGTTCCAGAACATGTGTCCCAATCGCAGGTGGGCGTTGCCGGATCAATGCAGAGCATATCTCCGTCACAGAGGGCATCGGCACCATGCTCCAGACATTGGGGGGAGCTGGCGGGGGCTGGCACGGCGCACGATTCAGCTGCCTCACTCTCCTGAGGTGAGCCACAGAGCCCTATGGGCACTGACCAGGAGGAGGGGGGTGATGGGTGCCAACTAATAGCCACCAACTCCCCTGAGACACCCCCCCCCCCCTCCTTCTGCCTGTCCGCTATGGCATAGATTGAGGTACACCAGTACAGCCACCTGCCTTCGTCAGTGACCCGCTTAGGGTGGGTGACAGAACTCCATCGCCCTAGGGTGATGTTATACAGACTGGGGGGGGGGGGGGGGGGGGGGAAGGTGTGAAGAGAAGAGGAATTGAGAGGAGGATGGGGGTTGCATGGCTGAGGGATGGGAAGGGAGGGTGGGGAGAGGAGGAATGACAGACGAGGCCATGACCTATGCGAAGTGGGCAAGGATGATGGCCTCCCTGGACCTCGAGACTTGCTGCATCCTCACCGCTGTCACCTGTCCTCCATCCTCCGGCTGGTCCTAACGCTCCTCCACCTCCCAGTATGTCGCCCCCCCCCCCCCCCTGCTGTGTCAGGTTGTGGAGGGCACAGCAGACCACCACAAAGCGAGCGACCCTCCGTGCGGGGTGTACTGTAGGGCACGCACCATCAGAGCGGTCGAGGCATTGAATCTGCATCTTGAGCCGTCTGATGCACTGCTCAGTGACAGACCAGGTGGCCACATGGGCCTTGTATCGATCTCCTGCCTCCGTACTGGCCTCATTAACCAGGTCCCTAATGGGTGCCCCTTCTCCCCCCCAAGGCCGGGGATTTCCCGAGTGTCCCAAGGTGCAGCTGTCGTGCACACACCCTGGGAAGCGTATGCACAGGTGCATGATTTTCTTGTGATTGCACACGAGCTGTAAGTTCAGGGATTGGCGCCCCTTTCTATTGATGAAGGGCACTCCCTGTTAGCCTGGTGAGTGCAAGGCGACATGTGTGCCTCTATTACCCCATTGACCTGGGGAATCCCACTGATGGCAGAGAATCCTGCTGCCAGGGCGACCTGGTCCAGGTCAAAGTTTATACAGTTTGTTGCCCGTATCCTGATTTTGCCAACTCGAGGGGGCTGGTTAGATTGCAAACCAATCGGTGCGTTTCTCTATTTTGGCCCCTCCTGTGGTTTACTGGCCGAGCGGCGCTCTCGCTCAAGTGCACGCGGCCATTAAATCGAGCCCCTCGAGTTTTCTTTTGCAGGTCTGAAGTGGCTTCCCTCGGTTTGCGTTTCCCAGCTGTTTAATTTCAGCATGAAAACAGTTCTGTCTACCTGGGATTCCAAATCCATGCCAACACACTGCGTCCCGAAATGGCCTTGCTGATCGTTAAACTGCAAACATCTGCTCCTGATGGCCCTAAGAAGGGCCGACCTCCTCTGAGCAAGTCTGGGTGGGCAATAATCGTCAGACTTGGCAGCCATACTCATCTGGAATTCCCAAGTATCGTTTGCACATAGGCACCAAGTGGTGCACATAGGCACCAAGTGGTGCACATAGGCACCAACGATATAGGTAAAAAACGGGATGAGGTCCTACAAGCGGAATTCAGGGAGTTAGGAGTTAAACTAAAAAGTAGGACCTCAAAGGTAATAATCTCAGGATTGCTACCAGTGCCACGAGCTAGTCAGAGTAGGAATGTCAGGATAGATAGGATGAATGCGTGGCTCGAGAGATGGTGCAAGAGGGAGGGATTCAAATTCCTGGGGCATTGGGACCGCTTCTGGGGGAGGTGGGACCAGTACAAACCGGACGGTCTGCACTTGGGCAGGACTGGAACCGATGTCCTAGGGGGGGTGTTTTCTAGAGCTGTTGGGGAGGGTTTAAACTAATGTGGCAGGGGGATGGGAACCAATGCTGGAAGTTGGAAGGTAGTAAAACAGGGACAGAAACAAAAGGAAGTAAGGGGAAAAGTGCAAGGCAGAGAAGACATAGTCAGAAATCCATAAGGGCGACAGTACAAGGTACAGTGACTGAGGGGAGCACAGTGAATAGGCCCAGTAATAACAAAAGGAATAAAACTGGAGATGTTAAGATTCAAAACAGAGGTAAAAAAACCAACATAAGTGTACTTTACCTGAATGCTCGTAGTATTCGGAATAAAGTAAATGAGTTGGTGGCACAAATCATCGTGAAGGACTATGATTTAGTGGCCATTACTGAAACATGGTTAAAGGATGGTCACGACTGGGAGTTAAATATCCGAGGGTATCAAACTATTCGGAAGGACAGAGTGGATGGTAAGGGAGGTGGTGTTGCTCTGTTATTTAAGGATGACATCCGGGCAATAGTAAGGGATGACATCGGTGCTATGGAGGATAAGGTTGAATCCATTTGGATGGAAATCAGGAATAGTAAGGCGAAAAAGTCACTGATAGGAGTAGTCTATCGGCCACCAAATAGTAACGAGATGGTGGGGCAGGCAATAAACAAAGAAATAACTGATGCATGTAGAAATGGTACAGCAGTTATCATGGGGGATTTTAATCTACATGTCGATTGGTTTAACCAGGTCGGTCAAGGCAACCGTGAGGAGGAGTTTATAGAATGTATCCGCGATAGTTTCCTAGAACAGTATGTAATGGAACCTACGAGGGAACAAGCGGTCCTAGATCTTGTCCTGTGTAATGAGACAGGATTGATTCATGATCTCATAGTTAGGGATCCTCTCGGAAGGAGCGATCACAATATGGTGGAATTTAAAATACAGATGGAGGGTGAGAAAGTAAAATCAAATACTAGTGTTTTGTGTTTAAACAAAGGAGATTACAAGGGGATGAGAGAAGAACTAGCTAAGGTAGACTGGGAGCTAAGACTTTATGGTGGAACAGTTGAGGAACAGTGGAGAACCTTCCAAGCGATTTTTCACAGTGCTCAGCAAAGGTTTATACCAACAAAAAGGAAGGACGGAAGAAAGAGGGAAAATCGACCGTGGATATCTAAGGAAATAAGGGAGAGTATCAAATTGAAGGAAAAAGCATATAAAGTGGCAAAGATTGCTGGGAGATTAGAGGACTGGGAAATCTTTAGGGGGCAACAGAAAGCTACTAAAAAAGCTATAATGAAGAGTAAGATAGAGTATGAGAGTAAACTTGCTCAGAATATAAAAACAGACAGTAAAAGTTTTTACAAATATATAAGACAAAAAAGAGTGGCTAAGGTAAATATTGGTCCTTTAGAGGATGAGAAGGGAGTTTTAATAATGGGAAATGAGGAAATGGCTGAGGAACTGAACAGGTTTTTTGGGTCGGTCTTCACAGTGGAAGACACAAATAACATGCCAGTGACTGATAGAAATGAGGCTATGACAGGTGAGGACCTTGAGACGATTGTTATCACTAAGGAGGGAGTGATGGGCAAGCTAATGGGGCTAAAGGTAGACAAGTCTCCTGGCCCTGATGGAATGCATCCCAGAGTGCTAAAAGAGATGGCTAGGGAAATTGCAGATGCACTAGTGATAATTTACCGAAATTCACTAGACTCTGGGGTGGTCCCGGTGGATTGGAAATTAGCAAACGTGACGCCACTGTTTAAAAAAGGAGGTAGGCAGAAAGCAGGATATTATAGGCCAGTGAGTTTAACTTCAGTAATAGGGAAGATGCTGGAATCTATCATCAAGGAAGAAATTGCGAGGCATCTGGATAGAAATTGTCCCATTGGGCAGACGCAGCATGGGTTCGTAAAAGGCAGGTCGTGCCTAACTAATTTAGTGGAATTTTTTGAGGACATTACCAGTGCAGTAGATAACGGGGAGCCGATGGATGTGGTATATCTGGATTTCCAGAAAGCCTTTGACAAGGTGCCACACAAAAGGTTGCTGCATAAGATAAAGATGCATGGCATTAAGGGTAAAGTAGTAGCATGGATAGAGGATTGGTTAATTAATAGAAAGCAAAGAGTTGGGATAAATGGGTGTTTCTCTGGTTGGCAATCAGTAGCTAGTGGTGTCCCTCAGGGATCCGTGTTGGGCCCACAATTGTTCACAATTTACATTGATGATTTGGAGTTGGGGACCAAGGGCAATGTGTCCAAGTTTGCAGATGACACTAAGATGAGTGGTAAAGCGAAAAGTGCAGAGGATACTGGAAGTCTGCAGAGGGATTTGGATAGGTTAAGTGAATGGGCTCGGGTCTGGCAGATGGAATACAATGTTGACAAATGTGAGGTTATCCATTTTGGTAGGAATAACAGCAAACGGGATTATTATTTAAACGATAAAATATTAAAGCATGCCGCTGTTCAGAGAGACTTGGGTGTGCTAGTGCATGAGTCACAGAAGGTTGGTTTACAAGTGCAACAGGTGATTAAGAAGGCAAATGGAATTTTGTCCTTCATTGCTAGAGGGATGGAGTTTAAGACTAGGGAGGTTATGTTGCAATTGTATAAGGTGTTAGTGCGGCCACACCTGGAGTATTGTGTTCAGTTTTGGTCTCCTTACTTGAGAAAGGATGTACTGGCGCTGGAGGGTGTGCAGAGGAGATTCACTAGGTTAATCCCAGAGCTGAAGGGGTTGGATTATGAGGAGAGGTTGAGTAGACTGGGACTGTACTCGTTGGAATTTAGAAGGATGAGGGGGGATCTTATAGAAACATTTAAAATTATGAAGGGAATAGATAGGATAGATGCGGGCAGGTTGTTTCCACTGGCGGGTGACAGCAGAACTAGGGGGCATAGCCTCAAAATAAGGGGAAGTAGATTTAGAACTGAGTTTAGGAGGAACTTCTTCACCCAAAGGGTTGTGAATCTATGGAATTCCTTGCCCAGTGAAGCAGTTGAGGCTCCTTCATTACATGTTTTTAAGGTAAAGATAGATAGTTTTTTGAAGAATAAAGGGATTAAGGGTTATGGTGTTCGGGCCGGAAAGTGGAGCTGAGTCCACAAAAGATCAGCCATGATCTCATTGAATGGCGGAGCAGGCTCGAGGGGCCAGATGGCCTACTCCTGCTCCTAGTTCTTATGTTCTTATGATCAGGAATTCTAGGATCTTGGGCTTGGCAACCACAAATTGGGATATCTGTCAGGTGTATCATTCGCTTCAATATTCATTTTCTTCATTTTTTAGAAACTATTTTATTGAAGCATTTGTAATTGTCACAATTTACAGTTTAACACTCCGACATTCGTAAAATATCCACGCGGGCCGACACGCAAAAGCCTACAAAAAAACAACTTCCCCGACTACTCCCACCCCTTTTTCTAATTAGCCATGTATTCCCTGTCCTTGTGTTACACTACAATGCCTCTCTCCCTCTTTCTCTCTCTCTCTCTCTCTCTCTCACTACCCCCTTGTCCTATCTTAGCCAAAAGCGGCACTTCTGACAGCGCAGCACTCCAAAAGGATGTAAAAAATTTTTAAAAGGCATGGAGCCTGTTCCATTATAGTTAGCCCTAGGTTTGTGCGCAATTTTCTGGAGTGAGATTTGAACTTTAACAACCTTCTAACCCTGCGGAGGTATATCAATTGATTCGCAACTGACACAATTGGTATAATTGAAGCAGCAACTTCCCAAAACTTCGAGAGCACGAACCAAACCTGGAAGGGCAAGGGCACAATTGGGCCCAGATCTGGGAAGTGCCTTCCATATGATGCTTTTTGGAGTACCTTCACTACACAGGCTGCTGCTGGTCAGGAAATTGGGTCCACTGAAAAAAATGAAATGTAAATCGCTTATTGTCACGAGTCGGCTTCAAATGAAGTTACTGTGAAAAGCCCCTAGTCGCCACATTCCGGCGCCTGTTCGGGGAGGCTGTTACGGGAATCGAACCATGCTGCTGGCCTGCCTTGGTCTGCTTTCAAAGCCAGCGATTTAGCCCTGTGCTAAACAGCCCCTGCCGATGATATCCACATCCATGAATGAATGAATGAAAATAAAACATTGAGCAGATTCGGGCAGTGTGGGCTTCTTCACTGAAATTTCCCATGTTCCTACTTTTTTTTGTGTTCTAAGTTTTGTTGAAGCTTGTGCGCGGCATGGTAGCACAGTGGTTAGCACTGCTTCACCGCGGCAGCGACCCGGGTTCGATTCCCAGCTTGGGTCACTGTGCGGAGTCCGCATGCTGTCCCCATGTCTGCGTGGGTTTCCTCCGGGTGCTCCGGTTTCCTCCCACAAATCCCAAAATACGTGCTTGTTGGGTGAAATGGACATTCTGAATTTTCCCTCTGTGTACCCGAACAGGTGCTGGAGTGTGGTGACTGGGGGATTTTCTTTTTTTTTAAATAAATTTAAGAGTACCCAATTAATTTTTTCCAATTTAGGGGCAATTTAGCGTGGCCAGTCCACCTAACCTGCACATCTTTGGGTTGTGGGGGCGAAACCCACGCAAACACTGGGGAGAATGTGCAAACTCCACACTGACAAGTGACCCAGAGCCGGGATCGAACCTGGGACCTCGGCGCCGTGAGGCAGCTACCCCACTGTGCCACCGTGCTGCCCCCGACTGGGGGATCACCGCAGCATCATTGCAGTGTTAATGTAAACCTACTTGTGACAATAATAAAGATTATTAGTATATTTTTTTTCTTGTCAAAGCCTAATCTCTCCATTCTGTTAACAGCTCATTCGCCAACGTCACTGGGACTTCGGCCTCTTTCATCTCGTGCGATGACTCAGCTTCCCATTGGCCATGTTTGACTTCCCTTCAATCAGCAGCTGGTTTGGCTGAATCTTCAGGTTGGAAGATAAATGCAAAGTGCATCAATCTACTGCATTTCAAATCCACTTTTTGAAGAGTGTTGCAGACGAGGAACCTTTTTTTTTTTCTTTTCCCGGTCCAACCCCTCAGTTTCCTATTTATTGGCGTCTAGTGGAGCACTTTTCGATTGACAAGTCCTATTTTGGTTACTGACGTGCCAAATGTTTACAACCTTGACTGTAGTGTTAATGTTAACGCTAGTTTATATTGGTAAGTTATTGTTAAGAGTATATCGAGTGTTTGCAAACCCTATGTGTTTTATACAGTCCACTTGATTATTCCAGGAAAGGAATTTGTAACGAGCTCTGGTTATCTGTTATGTAGTTTCTGTTGCACCATTGTCGAATTCTGGACTAAAAAGAAAATAAATGTTTGCTACTGATGCTTGAGACTCAATCTTCATATCACAACAACCCTGGATACAAGCAGAATCTGTGCAACTCTTGGTATCCCATGGCTGCAATATTTAATCTCGCACAATATATTTGCTGGCCAGTCAGATGTTCTGGGTATAATCGATAGTAGAAAGCATTACATAGAAATTGCAGCACAACACAGGCCCTCTGACCCAACTGGTTTGTGCTCTGCATATGTATCAAAAATAGCAGATCAGCTACGATCTTGAATGGCAGAATAGGCTTGAGGTGCCAAATGGCATACTTTTTTAATAGACTTTTTTCATCGTGGGGGATTTGTCTAGCTTGCCCATCAAACACTCCTTGCCTTGACTAGTCCCACCTGTGCACCAGTTTCTGGGAAGAAGGACTATCTCATTGTAGCTTAAACATGACTAAGAAACTGTTTGAGAGACGGCGTGTACATTGCTACATTGGTTTATCTGAGCATGAGATGGTCCCCTGTCCTCCGTTCTTTTTTTTTACTGTGGGTGGGGGGAAAAGTACATCTCGATTGATTGGAAAGCTTCCTTGATCTCCACAGGACAACGTGACTGCTTCTGATGGAGATCGTACTTCATGATCTCTCTGCCTTTCTCTACCAGTTCCTTTACCATCGGATCTGGCTCTTGTGCATCCCTGATTTTGTTTTTTTGTGCCATCACTCCTCACCTTGGCCCCCAGCTCTAGAATTCTCTCCCTACACATTCCTCTACCTCCTCCCTTGACGATTTCAAGTGTTGGTCAGCAGTACTAATATATCTCCCTGTGATGAGGATACTTGCTCTTGTAAAATATTTCCAGGCACTTACGACAAAAAAAGGTATAAATTAATTACTAAAGTGCAGGAGGAGCCCATCAAGTCTGCACCGACCTCTGAAAGAACACCCTGCCTATGCCCACTCGCTCAACCTATCCCTATAACCCCACCTAACCTGCACATCTTTGGACTGTTGGGAGGAAACCGGAGCACCCGGAAAAAAACTCACACAGACGCGGGGAAAACGTGCAGGAGACAGTGACCCGAGGCCGGAATCGAACCTGGGACCCTGGCACTGAGAGGTGGCAGTGCTGACCCCTGTGCCACCCCATTAGAAATTGTCCCTCGTCATTCCCTGTCTGGAAACTTTTCAGTGGCAAGGCCAGCATTTGTTGCCCATCCCTAATTGCCCTGGGGAGGTGGTGGTGATTTGCCACCCCAGGTGATGGTGTTCCCGTGCCTTTTCTGCCGATGTTCTTCAACTTGGGCGAGGTTACAGGTGCTGTTACAAGGGGCTTGGGTGAGCGGATTAGCTCCTTATTTGGTTCCCTTTTGAATGCTATGATCGAAATCTGTTACCACTCCCACCAGCTCCCACCACCTCTCAATCTTGGGCTGTGCAATCAAATCCTAATCATGTGCTATATAAAATATGATTTATTTATTTTTGTTTTGTGCCACCAATGGGAATAAACTTCTTGCTACACTGGCCAGACCCCTCCTGATTGTCTGAAGCCCCTCATCCCTGACACCATTCTTTGTAAGCCTCTGAAGTCCCTCATCCGTACTAAAGCGCAGTGCCCAGAATTATTAGATGTAATACTCCTGTTACGGATGAACCTGAGTTTTATAAAGGTTCATCATAACTTTGCAATTGTCTGCTTTGTATCGGATTGTACCGCAAAGAAACATTCTGCACCTGCATTTATGCTCCACTCGAGTCTCCTCGATCATTCCTTGCCTAAATCTATCTCTTTCTTTCACAACTACTTATCTAGCTTCCCCTCCGAAGTTCAATTGCTCGGTGATGTAATGAGTTCCACATTCTTATCACTCTGAATAAAAGAAGCTACTTCTGAATTCCAGGGACCTGGGTTCAGTTCTGGCCTTGGCTCACTGTCTGTGCGGCGTCTGCACGTTCTCCCCGTGTCTGTTGTGAGTTTGCTCCGGTTGCCTCCCACAGTGCAGGTTAGGTGGATTGGCCATGATAAAATTGCCCTTAGTTTCCAAAGGTTAGATGGTGTTACTGGGTTATGGGGATAGCTTGGGGGTGTGGACCAAGATAGGAGGGTTGGTGCAGACTCGATGGGTCGAATGGCCTCCTCTGCAGTGTAGAGATGGGTTTCTTGGTGCTAACATATATCGATAGCCTCTATTTGCGCTCTTCTCCACAAATGGCAACGTTCTCGATATCCACTATCATTTGATCTTTTTAAATACATATAGAACATAGAACATTACAGCGCAGTACGGGCCCTTCAGCCCTCGATGTTGCGCCGACCTGTGAAACCATCTGAAGCCTATCTGACCTACACTATTCCATTTTCATCCATATGTCTATCCAGTGACCACTTAAATGCCCTTAAAGTTGGCGAGTCGGGCAGCACGGTGGCACAGTGGTTAGCATTGTCGCCTACAGCGCTGAGGACCCGGGTTCGAATCCCGGCCCTGGGTCACTGTCTGTGTGGAGTTTGCACATTCTCCCCGTGTCTGCGTGGGTTTCACCCCCACAACCCAAAAAGATGTGCAGGGTAGGTGGATTGGCCATGCTAAATTGCCCCTTAATTGGAAAAAATAATTGGGTACTCTAATATTTTTTTTTTTTTAAAGTTGGCGAGTCTACTACTGTTGCAGGCAGGGCGTTCCACACCCCTACTACTCTCCGAGTAAAGAAACTGCCTCTGACATCTGTCCTATATCTACCACCCCTCAATTTAAAGCTATGTCCCCTCGTGTTGGTCATCACCATCCAAGGAAAGAGACTCTCACTGTCCACCCTATCTAACCCTCTGACTATCTTGTATGTCTCTATTAAGTCACCTCTCAGCCTTCTCCTCTCTAACGAAAACAACCTCAAGTCCCTGAGCCTTTCCTCGTAAGACCTTCCCTCCATACCAGGCAACATCCTAGTAAATCTCCTCTGAACCCTTTCCAAAGCTTCCACATCCTTCCTATAATGTGGTGACCAGAACTGCACGCAGTACTCCAGGTGTGGCCGCACCAGAGTTTTGTACAGCTGCAGCATGACCTTGTGGCTCCGAAACTCAATCCCCCTACTGATAAAGGCTAGCACACCATATGCCTTCTTAACAGCCCTATTAACCTGGGTGGCAACTTTCAGGGATTTATGTACCTGGATGCCGAGATCTCTCTGTTCATCTGCACTACCAAGAATCTTGCCATTAGCCCAGTACTCTGCATTCCTGTTACTCCTTCCAAAGTGAACCACCTCACGCTTTTCCGCATTAAACTCCATCTGCCACCTCTCAGCCCAGCTCTGCAGCTTACCTATGTCCCTCTGTAGCCTATAACATCCTTCAGCACTATCCACAACTCCACCGACCTTCATGTCATCTGCAAATTTACTAACCCATCCTTCTACACCCTCTTCCAGGTCATTTATAAAAATGACAAACAGCAGTGGCCCCAAAACAGATCCTTGCGGTACACCACTAGTAACTGAACTCCAGGATGAACATTTGCCATCAACCACCACCCTCTGTCTTCTTTCAGCTAGCCAATTACTGATCCAAACCGCTAAATCACCTTCAATCCCATACTTCCGCATTTTCTGCAATAGCCTACCGTGGGGAACCATCAAATGCCTTACTGAAATCCATATACACCACATCAACCGCTTTACCCTCAGCCACCTGTTTGGTCACCTTCTCAAAAAACTCAATAAGGTTTGTGAGGCCTGACCTACCCTTCACAAAACCGTGTTGACTATCACTAATCAACTTGTTCTTTTCAAGATGATTATAAACCCTATCTCTTATAACCTTTTCCAACATTTTACCCACAACTGAAGTAAGGCTCATAGGTCTATAATTACCAGGGTTGTCTCTACTCCCCTTCTTGAACAAGGGGACAACACTTGCTATTCTCCAGTCTTCCAGCACTATTCCTGTCGACAAAGACAACATAAAGATCAAGGACAAAGGCTCTGCAATCTCCTCCCTGGCTTCCCAGAGAATCCTAGGATAAATCCCATCTGGCCCAGGGGACTTAGCAATTTTGGAAAGTGTAAAAATAGATAACACCTCCTCCTTGTGAACCTCAATCCCATCTAGCCTGGTCGACTGTACCTGAGTATTCTCCTCGACAACATTCTTTCTCCAGTGTAAACACTTATAGTGTTACACAATTAATGTGGTGACTAGGGGCTTTTCACAGTAACTTAATTGAAGCCTACTCATGCCAATAAGCGATTTACTGAGGCTGTTTAGCACACTGGGCTAAATCATTGGCTTTGAAAGCAGACCAAGGCAGGCCAGTAGCATGGTTCGATTCCCGTAACAGCCTTCCCGAACAGGTACCGGAATGTGGCGACGAGGGGCTTTTCACAGTAACTTCATTGACGCCTACTTGTGACAATAAGCGATTTTCATTTTTTTTCATTCATGTAGGGAATGATCTGTCTGGACTGTACGCAAATCAGTACTTTTCACTGTACCTCAGTACAGATGACAAATCTAAATCTATTACCATGTCTATTCTGCTCTCCCCTCAATGTACAACCTCAGTAATTGGGCCTTGATCTGCATTGTGGCCATATCCTCACAGGTAGTGATTGTATCGTGTCTGTTGGGCAGCCGGTACTGAGGGAGTGCCGCACTGTCAGAGGGTCAGTACTGAGGGAGTCCTCCACTGTCAGAGGGTCAGTACTGAGGGAGTGCTGCACTGTCAGAGGGTCAGTACTGAGGGAGTGCCGCACTGTCAGAGGGTCAGTACTGAGGGAGTGCTGCACTGTCAAGAGGGTCAGTACTGAGGGAGTGCCGCACTGTCAGAGGGTCAGTACTGAGGGATTGCTGCACTGTCAGAGGGTCAATACTGAGGGAGGCCGCGCAAGTGGGAATGCCTTTTTTTTTGAATGAGATGTTAAACTAAGGTTCCATGTTCCTGCTCAGGGAGATGGAAATGATCTGCCGCACTATTTTAAAAAGGGACAGGGGGATTTTCTTTCAATGTTGCTTTCAACCAACATCACAAAAACAAATTACCTGACCATCATTGTGTAGGTGTCTGTAGAATCTTGCTGTGTGCAAATTAGTTACCTTTCCTTTAATTGGTTGTACAGTGCTTTGAGACTTCAGCTAGCTGAAGGCACTACAGACATGCAAGTTCTTTCTTTACAGCATTCTACTTGCTGTGTTTGTCAGTGTGGCGCCATCTGGCGGGGAATGCAAGCTCTTTATAAATTTATTTTTCATCTCTCGTTATTTCAACTAGTTCCAAGTCGGAGAAAAACGGGATAGTGAAGGAATGTTTCTTAAACACAGGAGTTTCTCCTTAATGTCGAATTGTTAAAAAAATGTCTTATTTTCTACCTTTTTCCCTTTCATAAAATGTCATTGTTTGTTGCGCTTTACAAGAACTCAGTAATAAATCCAATCGGAAATTAGGCGAAACGTTTTTCATAGAATTCATAGAATTTACAGTGCATAAGGAGGCCATTCGGCCCATCAGGTCTGCACCGGCTCCTGGAAAGAGCACCCTACCCAAGGTCAACATCTCCACCCTATCCCCATAACCCAGTAACCCCCACCCAACACTAAGGGCAATTTTGGACACTAAAGGCAATTTATCGTGGCCAATCCACCTCACCTGCACATCTTTGAACTGTGGGAAGAAACCGGAGCACCCGGAGGAAACCCACGCACACACGGGGAGGATGTGCAGACTCCGCACACACTGACCCAAGCCGGAATCGAACCTGGGACCCTGGAGCTGTGAAGCAATTGTGCTATTTTTACCCAGAGACTGGGAAGAATTTGGAGTTCGCTCCGACAGGGAGTGGGGAGAATATGGGGCTCACTCCCACGGGGAGTGGGGTGAGAATGTGGGACTCGCTTCCACGGGGACGGGGCGAGAACATGGGAGTCACTCCCACGGGGACGGGGCGAGAATGTGGGACTCGTTCCCAGGGGGAGGGGGCGAGAATGTGGGACTCGCTCCCACGGGGAGGAGGCGAGAATGTGGGAGCCGCTCCCATGGGGAGGGGGCGCGAATGTGGGACTCGCTCCCACGGGGAGGGGGCGAGAATATGGGACTCTCTCCCACGGGGACGGGGCGCGAATGTGGGAGTCGCTCCCACGGGGAGGGGGCGAGAATGTGGGACTTGCTCCCAGGGGGAGGGGGCGAGAATGTGGGACTCGTTCCCAGGGGGAGGGGGCGAGAATGTGGGACTCACTCCCACGGGGAGGGGGCGAGAATGTGGGACTCGCTCCCACGGGGAGGGGGCGAGAATGTGCGACTTGCTCCCAGGGGGAGGGGGCGAGAATGTGGGACTCATTCCCAGGGGGAGGGGGCGAGAATGTGGGACTCGCTCCCACGGGGAGGGGGCGAGAATGTGGGACACGCTCCCACGGGGAGGGGGCGAGAATGTGGGACTCGCTCCCACGGGGAGGGGGCGAGAATGTGGGACACGCTCCCACGGGGAGGGGGCGAGAATGTGGGACTCGCTCCCACGGGGAGGGGGCGCGAATGTGGGACTCGCTCCCACGGGGAGGGGGCGAGAATGTGGGACTCTCTCCCACGGGGACGGGGCGAGAACATGGGAGTCACTCCCACGGGGACGGGGCGAGAACGTGGGAGTCGCTCCCACGGGGAGGGGGCGAGAATGTGGGACTCACTCCCAGGGGGAGGGGGCGAGAATGTGGGACTCGCTCCCAGGGGGAGGGGGCGAGAATGTGGGACTCGCTCCCAGGGGGAGGAGGCGAGAATGTGGGACTCGCTCCCACGGGGACGGGGCGAGAATGTGGGACTCGCTCCCACGGGTAGTGGTTGTGGTGAATAGTGTTGATACATTGAAGGGGAAGCTGGATAAACACACGAGGGAGAGAGGAATAGAAGATGATGGGGTGAGAGGAAAGGGGGAAGGTGGAGGCTCGTCTGGAGCAGAAACATTGCGTGGACATGTGGGCTGAATGGACTCTTGACGCTGTAGATTTAATATATTTCAAATGAATCATGACTTACCCAACATCAATGGTGAACTTACCAAATACTCATTGCGGTAATTGAGATTCCCAAGCAAGACGCAGCACAGCTTTTCATCTTTGATAGTTCGCAGCCAAATAAATTGACACTGTGTGATGGGTAGGGAGAATGCATGATGGGTGCAAGTACAAGTCAGGAGTGTAATGGAATACTCTGAAACCCTGGATGAGCGCAGCTCCAGCATCACTCGAAGCTCAACACCATCCAGGACAAAGCGGCCCGCTGTTTGATTGGCACTCTGCCATGCAGAGTTTGGGCTGGTTTAGCACACTGGGCTAAATCGCTGGCTTTTAAAGCAGACCAAGGCAGGCCAGCAGCACCTTTCAATTCCCGTACCAGCCTCCCCGAACAGGCGCCCGAATGTGGCGACTAGGGGCTTTTCACAGTAACTTCATTGAAGCCTACTCGTGACAATAAGCAATTTCCATTTTCATTCAATGCTGGGATTGATACCACAAACACACTCCCTCCACCACCACCCCTCAGTACTGCCCCTCTGACAGTGCAGTGCTCCCTCTATAGTGACACTCCAATCAAACATTTTCACTTACTGAATATACTCAGTGATCTGGGTAGAGCAGTGTACGCTTGGTGGTGTATCAATTGACCTATTGATAAATTGTTCCAGATTAACAGATTGAGAAGGAGTAGGGCACATTAGCAACATTTAAGAGGCACCTGGCTGAATACATGACTAGGGAGGAAATAGAGGGATACAGACCGAGTAGGGCAGAAGGATTTGTTTTTAGTCAGGGCATCATGATCGGTACAGTCTTGAAGGGCCTGTTCCTGTGCTGCACTTTTCTTTTGTTTTGTTCTTTGAGATCCCCTCTCACTCTTCTAAACTCCAATGAATATAATCCTATCCGAATTAGTCCCACCATCCTAGGATTGCCTGGTAAACCTTTGCTGCACTCCCTGCATAGCAAGATAAGGACAACATAACTGCACACATGTGGCCTCACCATGAACCTATACAATTGCAGTAAAACATCTCTATTCCTATACTCAAATGGCTCGATGGCCAACTGGCCTACTTCTCTTCCTACGTCATATAGTCTTAAGTGTTACCCCGATGGTTAGCCAATCCCAATGCAGGGGGCTTGGGGGGGGAGGGAGAACAGGAGAACCACGATATTGGTTCATCATGTGTGTGCAGCCTCAAAGGAGAAGCTATTCCCAGGTTCGATTCCCGCTTGGGTCACTGTCTGTGGACTCTGCATGTTCTCCCCGTGTCTGCGTGGGTTTCCTCCGGGCGCTCCGGTTTCCTCCCACAAGTCCCGAAAGACGTGCTTGTTAGGTGAATTGGACATTCTGAATTCTCCCTCTGTGTACCTGAACAGACGCCGGAGTGTGACGACTAGGGGCTTTTCACAGTAACTCCATTGCAGTGTTAATCTAAGCCTACGTGTGACAATAAAGATTATTATTATCATGCTCATACTCTAAAGCCAGCCCGCATTAAACAAAGACAATGGACACCTTCATTTATTATCGAAAAAGTTTATTAAATGTAAATATTTCAATGCATTGTAGTCACTGCTGTTGAATAAAACACAGCACAGTAAGGAAATTGATAATTACAGAACTCTGAGGGACAATACATTGCATCAAATACCAAACATTCAAAGTTAATCACACAAAATATTTATGGCAAAATCGGTCAGATTTCTGCACAGCAGAAGCATCAATTAGATTTTAAAGCTTCAAATTTTCATGCAAATTATCGGTAACAGTACAAATAAACCAACTTGTTAATATATATATAAAACATTGGTAAGATTAGCAAGTTAGGATAACAGAAGCCTGAAGACCTGAATTTGGCCCCGAGTAATGAGGACTAGTTATGTCAGCACATCGGCGCTTCATAAAAAGGTGAGTGGGTATTGAGTAATCGGACAGATTCCCTGAAGGGCAAATGTCTGACCTCTACTTTCAGCGTTTGCAATGATCAGGTAAACGTCTCATGTACCTGGCAAATGCCCTCCTGCTTCATTTAGGTGGGTGATATTCATCACGTATGAAGTACTCCTAACTAACGAAACTTAGTACCTGTGAGGGCGAAATATAAAAACGGACGGCCACCTTTTCTTCCCTCCCCACTGACACATCTTCACAATTTTAACAGCATAATTGAACGTAAAGAGTTTCATTTCCTCCTTGGTTACACCTCTGTAGCAAAGTGGCTGTCCTGCTAACGCACAAAGCGTGCAACCACTCTTCCCCAGGTCTCACTCTCGCACATCCATAGCTGCAAAAACAATCTACCAATGTCCCAACTAATCACAAAGTCAGCACTTTCAGATGGAATAGCGGGTGGGGTGTTTTGAGGAAATGAAATTCCAAGTTTTAATTATTTCTCATCCTGATCTCTTCCCTCAGGTAGAGTAAATGTGCGCAGGGGCTCTGTCCTATGGGCGGACACCATCCAACTCACCCACAGGGGTCATCCATGAAAATGTTCCGCAGTTTATTAGCAGCAGCTGCTCCATACTCTCTACATGTCAGGTATAGCTGGACTAGAGTGGAAGCTGTGTCCTCTGGTGGGGGAGGTGCCAGGATACAGGCAGAACCGACAACGCAGAAGCAGGCCATTTGGCCCATCGAGTCTGCACCGACCCTCCGAAAGAGCACCCCACCCAGGCCCACGGCCCCACCCTATCCCCATAATTACACCTAACCTTTTGACATGAAGGGACAATTGATCGGGACCAATTTATCGAACCTGCACATCTTTGGACTGAGGGAGGAAACCCACGCAGACATGGGGAGAATGTGCAAACTCCACACAGTGCGAGGGACCCGGGTGACTGTGAGACAGCAGTGCTAACCACGCCCTGATGTCACACAAAGGGCAATCTCGAACTCACTCCCCAGAAAGTTATTGAGGTTGAGTGTCAATTAAACAATTTCCAAATTGAGACTGATAGATTTTTATTGGGTAAGGGGCATTTGGGGTTACAGCACCAGGGTGGGTTGATCATGATCAAATTGCCATGATCAAATTGAATGGTGGAAACCGCTCGAGGGATTGATTGGCTGTCTCCTGTCCCAGCGTGTGACAAGTCCCACTTCAGAGTAAGCTAGCTCCCTTTTCCAGGTTTAGTTTGCAATGACATTACTGTTGAGAGAAGGTAAGTTTGTTGCTTCCCTGTGATGTAGAGGGGAGGGGATGTATTGACTCAGACACTTGCAGAACTTCTCTGCTAACTGCCCCGTGATTATTTAATGCTCAATTAAACTTGGCAGTTGAACATTTTATATGAGGGACAGTATCTCTACCAACACACTGATGCTCCAGTCTGGACTCTGGACTTGAACCCACAACACCCGAATGAAAAAACAGGAGTGTTATCTGAACAAGTGACCCATTTCATCCCACAATAAAATCTTCACACAGCAGGAGGCCATTCTGCCCAGGGCATCTGCGATGTCTTTTTGAAATAGCTGCCCCACTTCCCTTGTTCTTCCCCCACTTGAGCCCTGAATGATTTTTCCCTTATGCTGTATTATTAATCGAATTCCCTTTCAGAAGTTATCATCGGTTCTGTTTCCACTCCCCACCGTGGTCTAGTTTACAACAATCACACAAACAAACAGTCCATTAATACTCTGATTCCTCCGGCCTGTCATGTGAAAGAGCTCGCAAGAATAATCTTGACTTTGGAGTTAACTTGGCTCTGATGAGGAATGAAATGGTGGGTTTTTTCACATACAGTAAAATGTGATTACGCATCCATCAGATACAAGAACCCCTCAGGGGGCGAGAGCTATGGGGACTATCGGCCCAAAATCACCTGTTCCTTCCAAACCCGCTCCCCTCACCACACGCCATGACTCCAATTATTTTCTGATAAAATAGTGAAAGTGCTGGATAGATTGACCTGTAATAAATTATTCCCGTGCTGCGTAGATTGACCTGTGAATAAATTATTCCAGTTTAACAGTTGGAAGAGGAGGAGCGAAGAATTTAAATAGCAGAAGAGCAGGAATAGACTGGGTGTTGGGCGGGTCTTCACCTCCGAGAGGGAAGCTTCTGGAATGTGTTTCTGACTGGTGTGGTAGCTGCTGACTCTCTGCACCTTCTTCAAGAGCAACTGGATTTGTTCTTGACTGGTGCCGAGATCGTTTCATACAGGTCTCTAAGGATCACACACAGTCTCTGTGATCACCAGCATTGGTTCTGATCACCTGAGGGGGTTGAAGAGGAAATTTTTCCAAGTATATTTTTTCCATTACTGGTCCTGGGAATTTCTCTAGTTTTTTTTGCCTCTCCCAGGTTGCATGGGTGCGGGATTGGGTGGGGGCAAGGGATGCAGTCAATGATACTCCAGCCAACACGAAGATGAAGCAATCTTGATGTCTATGCGCTGGCAAACCTATCAAATTGGCATTGGCTGCTTTTAATAGACAGAAAGTCTCATATGTGGCATATACCCGGTCCCAGACAGGGAAAGATGTGATGCACATAATGTAAAGCCACCATTAGAGGTAAAGAAATAAAACTGTCAACATTGGACCTTCAAAGAAGTGGAAAGTGGGTTAGCACTTTGGAAAGTGGCAGTGGCCACGGGAAAGGGGGGGGGGGGAGAAGAGGGTTAACACTTTGGGAAGTGCAGGTGAAAAATGTCCCTCTTCTGATGATAAGTTGCTGTGTGAATTTTCAGTGTTAGTCAGCTGTTACTGTGGAAGCTTTCTTCCAGACATTTTGAAATGTAGCCATTCTCATTCACTCCGCCACAGTCTCCTTAAAGAACCTGTTACTTCCTTTCAACATGCCACTAACACAGAATTCCAATGTCCCACCAACATCAAGCACAAGGCACTTGAACTGATGAATAACATCCCCTTTCACTTTGCTATGATTCCAGGAGCAACTTACCGAGAGCTTTGCTCCCCTCTCTGCCCTATTTTCGATGAGTGTATCTGTGTTAAAATCCTATCTGCAAGATTTCAAGGCGAATGTTAATTAACACAAACACTACTGAGTCCGTGCCCACAAAACAAACAAGGGGCACTGAATTACCAAAGTAACCGGCCAAAGTCAACATCAGAGTCTGGAGAGATGTGAGGCCGCAATTAATGATTATGTTGGGGGTGAGGGGCCCCCAAACAAGGGGCACAACAATTAGAGCCAGGCTTGTCGGGGAGTGCCACCTTTATGTTCTCAAGTCCTTGAGGGGGGGGGGGACACAAACCCACAGACGTACAGGCTCACCAGTGCTACCAACTGAACCAGACTGTCAAGTAGCAGCGACTTGTGGTCGTGCCTTTCTGGAACCTTTCAGAACAGAACTTTTATGTAACTTGGATACATCAAAAGATGGGAGGTCATGGGCACGGTTTACTACGTTAAAGCTGCTGTATAAATATAAGGTGTTGGTGTCGCCTTTTGTTCATGGACAAGGAGATGTGCCCAAGGCAGCTTTCAAAGCCTCTCATCTTCAGCCGCTCGATTGCGTACATCCAGAATCTTCATCAACGTTTTACTCATGAAATACGGCCTGTCTGCCGATCCATCGTTTCTTTCTAAATCTTCCACTATGAAGAGGAATTACAGGCAGTGATTACAGAGCCACCACATCTCATTCTCAACGCACACATCAACTGCAGCGGATCTGAAGGCCAGTGTTATGTGGGCACCTTCCGATTGACTGCAATGTCAGTGCAAACTCACTCTTCCCCCAGCCAAAATAAATTGGCCAGCTTCCAACAAGCTGAGATAGAAACACTGAGGGGGGGGGGGGGGGAGGAGGTCCAGAGCAAGGGGACATAACCTTCAAATTAGGAATAGGCTCTTGAAGGGGGACTTCTTCACACAAGGAGTGGTGGGAGTCTGGAACTCGCTCAGATTGTAGCCGAGCCGTCTGGGTCACCTTTACCGGGACTGGGCCGTCTTGCCAACAGGGATGGCCGGAAATAACCGAGCCAGGGCAGCTCTTTGCCAGGTCTTTGACAAAGCTACCCCACCTAGTGCCACCTCCCACCTCTTCTTCCCCCTCTTCTTCCCCATAACCCTGCAAAGGTTCCCTTTACAAGTGTTCCTTCAATTCTCTTTTGAAACTTATTATTGGTGGTTTAGCACAGGGCTAAATAGCTGGCTTTGAAAGCAGACCAAGGCAGGCCAGCAGCGCGGTTCACTTCCCGTACCAGCCTCCCCGAACAGGCGCCGGAATGTGGCAACTAGGGGCTTTTCACAGTAACTTCATTTGAAGCCTACTCGTGACAATAAGCGATTCCCATTTTTCTCATTGAATCATTACTGTGCTCAACAATTAATAATTGATCGTTATTTGTTATAATTATTCTATAATTGTTATCATCGAATCTGCTTCCACCGCCCTTTCAGGCAGCACCTTCCAGATCACAACAACTCGCTGGGTAAATAACATCCTCCTCATCTCCCCCTCTGCTTCTTTTACCCATTCTCTTCAATCTGTGCCCCTCTGGTTACCCTCCCTCCTGTCACTGGAAACACCTCTTCCCTGTCTACACCCTGGGACAACCCGATCAAATCTCCCCAAACCTTCCTCAACCCCAAGGAGGAATAACCCCACATTCTCTGGTTTGAAATGTCAATTATAAATCATTGTATCCACAGAATCGCCCCAATAAATGGATAGTGCAACGTGGAGTTTATATATATATATAAATATATATATAATACATAGAAACGCACACATATATATTTTATATATATAAATATATATATGCAGCACCATAATCATGACATTCACATACCCTGTACAAATGCTTGTAGAATCAGCAACGCTGAGGTTCTTTTTTTGTTTTTTTTTCTAGTATATTCATTAAAATTGTATCCATTTGAAATTGTAAAAAATCGTATACAAGAGTGTAATCCTGCGCTTACATATAAAGGCAAATATATTACAGACGCATCGTGACTTCCTAAACCCTGGAGACTGACTGGGTGAAATCTGGAGTGGTTATCAATGTGTGGGTGGTGTCTCTGTTATCTTGCATCCCCCACTCTCCCATCGCTTTTCCTCAGTGTCAAATCACCCCCCCCCCCCCCCCCCCCCGCCCATCCCGTGGCCACCGCCACTTTCCAAAACCTCCTCCCAGCCCCAGGCTCCCCGCGTCTCTTTCTCTCGGGCAATGAGTAAGTGAAGGTCCCCCTGCCAGTGCAGATAAACCTCTCATCTCCTCAGTCAGCTGCCATTGCCCCTTGAAAGATAAAACATGTCCGCGCGTGTGAGAGACCCTCCCTTCCACCACGAGGGAAACAGCTTTCCACTGGAATGACGGGGGGGGGGGGGGGGGGTAAGAGCTTCAAACCAGCTGCTCTCGTTCCAGCATTCCACTGAGAGTCACGTCTACGGTGAGCGATCCAACCAACCCCAGAACTCTGGAGAATATCCTGATGTTCTCGTAGAATAAAAAAAAACGAATGGCTTTAATTTACATTCAGCACAAGTTCCCCCGATGCTCCCAGAGCTGGAGCGAGACAAAAAAAAACTTGGTCCAGAAATTACTGGAATGCTGGATTCCAGCATTCACAAAAATCACTGATTTTTGTTGTTTGTAGCCACAGAGACATGGGGGTAGAGGGGGGAAAGTGAGGCCAGGTCAGGGCAGACACGATGGGCCCAACGGCTTCTACACTGTAATCTTTCTGTGTTTCCATGGTTTTTTTTCATTCGCTATCTGTAAAAATGAGATTTAATTTGCTTCAATTGTTAAGGACTGGGCTGTCAGGAACATAAATCATGCCAGTAACAGTCTTTACCATATAAAACACCAGCCCTAAATGACACTGGTGAGATTTGGCTGCAAAAACAGTACAAATCGAGCACTTTCAGGCCATGCAACCCAACAGGGGAGCTGGGGTGGTCCCAGAGAGACAGGGGGCAGAGTCCCTCAAACTGAGCAACAACTTGTGATCAACCACAATCCGCTCAAACGCCTGCCTTGTTTTACGTGTTCAGTAACAGACTCACCAACATCTTTCCGGTAATTTCTGGGCCAATGTATCTGAAATCACTGACTGTCCCAAAAAAAACATCGACCTTACGACCCTCGCTTTAGGCACCTTAGTTACGATCCTGAGAGGGCGGAGGGAAGGGCTTGATGCGTGTGCGGTTTGTCGCAGGGTCATGACCAGCTGGCACTGCAACCAGGAGCTGAAGCCCCCACTCGCTCTCCCCTTCTCTACCCCCTCCCCTGGTCCTGACACAGACCATTATTGCATATTATCTTTTTTTTTATGACTTTATATACAATTAGGATTTCCTGTTGTGTGACAGGAGCATGGAAAGATGGAACATTAGAGAGAAAGGCCAGTGGGCAAAGTCAGGCATCACGTAGGTCACAGAACTGGGTCCTTTTAAGGCCAAATATATAAACGTTAGCTTAGCAGAACACAACTTGAATATTGCTGGAATCTGAGACATGTTGTTGAAGAGTTTTGCTTTGCACTCATCAGGACAAGTTTCAAACAATCACAACACTTTATACTACAGAGAAATGGGTGATCATCGGTTGGCAAGTCAACTCTCATTGGCCAAAGCGTTGCCATGGAGAGAGCAACAGGGAACGATAGGCTCCCCCAGCGCACCCGGGTAATTCATAAAAGGTACAAGGCTTGAACACATTCCTCATCATGTTCCACTTTTAACAGCCACTGTTAGGTGTGCTTTCGCGATTGGGCAGCACTTGCTGAACACTCCGGAGTGCATTAATGGCTGCACCAACAATCAATTTAAGACAATCAGTCAAGTTCGTAATGTAGCTCATTTACACTTGCGAAGAACGACCTACATTCATACCCAGGGACCCGTTCTCTGCAAACAGAAGGAACATTTTCAAGCTGTGCATCTCTTTTGAATTACCCAGGGAGCTGGGGGAGCCTATAGTTCCCTGGTGCCTACTCCATGGCAAGGTCTTGACCAGTCAGAATCAACTCGTCAACCAATCAGCACCCCTTTTCGCCTGTAGTATAAATTGGTGTGATTGTTTGAAATTCGGCGTTCTTGTGTTTGCCCTGATGAGTGCTGGATGAAAAACTTCAGCAAAATATTTCTCATTGCAGTAATGTTCAAGGCCAAATATATTTCCTACCTGAAAATTACAACACTCCTACATTGCAACTATTGGGAGTTTGTACTGAAGCTGGACGCGATAGTTTTTAAGAAAGCGAGTGGCTGAAAGGGAGCTCTCCACCTGCCTTCCCAGTACACCATCTGGTGGCACATACATGTGCAGTTTTGGGGCCACACAGCGGCAAAATGCTGACTGTTTTTGCCTTTAAAAAAAGCAATTTTTCCTCTCTCTGTCTTTGTTTTCAAAAACTGGAACTCCGCTCTGAGAGTTAAGACTTCCCAAGGCCCCGGATTCCAGCCGTCAATTCAGGTTATTAGCAGCCGTTGTTCTGACTGAGTGTGAGTGCGTATTTATATATCTATATGTTAATAAAAAGAAGCCCAGGCGAGAAGTTCAGTGCAGCGGCCGCTCAGCCCAAGCAAACTATCCATTGGCCTTCCGCGGGCTCCACTCCTGCCGTCCGAGGATCCTGTGCAGTTCGGGCGACATGAAGTAGGGTTTCTCTGCGGAGCCATCATTCCGTTCCAAATCTTCACCTGTATGAGTTAGCGACATGCCAAAGCCAGGGGGAGGGAGAGGAGGCAGAGAGAGAGAGAGAGAGAGAGAGCGTGACAAATCCAATAAAAGGGAGAGAAAGTGAAAATGGATAACAATTGAAAGAGGGATGGGATAGGAGGAACGGATAGGCAACCACAAGATAACAAGTTAGAAAGATTTTAGCGGTCTTGACAAAATCGACAATTAAAGGCTAAGCAAGCAGCCGCTGGATCTGGGTAATTAATGCTCTAAAAGCTGAAGGTTTGAGGAACTCCGAAAACAACAACATCAAGTGCGCCATGAGGCAAAACTAAGGGCAGGAAAAGTCTGGCATCTACTGCAGCCCCAGCTGGTGCCAAAGTTAAATTAAAAGCGTTAAAAGATGCAGAGAGGGACCGGCAAAGCTTTAAAACCGTGGCATTCAAACTCAGCAGTGTAATACCACTTCTCCACACCAATGGTGATTGGACGGAAGCATCTAGGTAGCTGCCTGCATGTCATGGTCACCAACTGGAGCTTTCAGAGCATTTCCATCTCAGAAACAGCGCTTTAGGTTATAAATATAACCGGACATTAACAGCGTTCAGCAGCGAGTTACTAACTCCACAGGGTGATAGGAGTCACCGAGAGACGAGGCCAACGCTTTAAACCAAAGGGTCTTTGTCATGACAACACAACTCTTGGACATTCCGTAACGCAGGAGCAATAATTCACAATCGCGGCTGATAATAATGACGAACATCAAAGCTGTCGACCGAATGGCCTTCTTTTCTCTCCAAGTTCCTCTTTTTCAGTTATTCCCAAGTTGGGTTTTGGGATCGTTTAGCTTCAGAGTAACTCAGGAAACCTCCACGTTCCGAGTGCAACATTGTAAATATCCTGACAACAGAACCCTGGTCATCCCCCCCCCCCCCCCCCCCCCCCCCCCACCTCCCTCAGGCCAGGGGTACTGAGGGAAATTGTACCCACTCCCTTTCCCATCTTGTCCTGCTCCGAAACTCTGGCTGAAAACCAAAGTGTGGATTAATGGCAGTCACCCAGAGAATGGGAGTGATAAACTGCGGCATAATCACTGCTGACCTATCTCACCTTTGGGATACCGACTGTTCCAACCGTGTGTTAGCCCCCTCCAGCACTTTCTCCCTGGGAAACATTTCCGTAATCATTCTGGTGAGCACTGGTCATACCTAAACCCAGACTGTGAATATCGGTGGCCGATTCAACAACTGGGGCGTCACAATAGAGCTCAGTGCTACCCTCATCCCCCCTGTCCCTCCATTAGAGTATTCTCGGCACAGACTCCAGACAGTATTGAAGAGTGAGGCACTGGAGAACGGTTAGCGTCTATCCCCCCCCCCCCCCCCCCCCCCAACCACCAACGCTCACACGAGGGGACTGAGTCGAACTTCAGGGTGAGGATTCCTGCTGAGAGGGGCTGACATGTCACGGAGCCTGGGTCACTCACCTTGACCTTTGTGACTCAGTGCGTCATTGAACAAACTGGTTGTGTCATGAAGGAAGCCAGTGTGAGCACGCTTGACACAGATCCGGATTTACACGTGGAACAATCTGATTCACTGCAAAGCAGCTTTTCACAGTTTGAAATGATTACTTACAGAAACAGAGGAACAGTGTGTCCACACACATTGCATAGACGCTGAAGAAGCCATGGGCAATTAGGTAAGATCCAAATATCACCGTCTGAAAACATAAATTCCCACAGTTACACTTCCACTAATAAACTGTAAAGACAGCGACACCTGCAGAACAAGCAAATCTAACATTGGGCTTAGGGACAGCGAAAAGGACAGAGAGACTAGAGAGGTGGGGCGGAAATGTTAAACAAGGGTAATATCAGAACTGAAGATTAAATGGAGAACTTCCAAAAAAACTTCCCCTCCGACAGTGCAGCACTCCCTCAGTACTGACCCTCTGACAGTGCAGCACTCCCTCAGTACTGACCCTCTGACAGTGCGGCACTCCCTCAGTACTAACCCTCTGACAGTGCAGCGCTCCCTCAGTACTGACCCTCCCACAGTGCAGCACTCCCTTCGTACTGACCCTCTGACAGTGCGGCACTCCCTCAGTACTGACCCTCTGACAGTGCAGCACTCCCTCGGTACTGACCCTCTGACAGTGCGGCACTCCCTCAGTACTGACCCTCTGACAGTGCAGCACCCCCTCAGTACTGACCCTCTGACAGTGCCACACTCCCTCAGTACTGACCCTCTGACAGTGCTGCACTCCCTCAGTACTGACCCTCTGACAGTGCAGCACTCCCTCAGTGCTGACCCTCTGACAGTGCAGCACTCCCTCAGTAGACCCTCTGCCAGTGCCTCTTTCCCTTGTGGCACACAAGCACAGTGGTTAGCACTACTGCTTCACAGCTGCAGGGTTCCGGGTTCGATTCCCGGCTTGGATCACTGTCTGTGCGGAGTCTGCACGTTCTCCCTGTGTCTGCGTGGGCTTCCTCCGGGTGCTCCGCTTTCCTCTCACAGTCCAAAGACGTGCTTGTTAGGTAATTTGGACATTCTGAATTCTCCCTCGATGTACCTGAACAGGTGCAACGTGGCGACTAGGGGCTTTTCACAGTAACTTCACTGCAGTGTTAATGTGAGCCTACTTGTGACACTAATAAAGATTATAATTACTGCATTGGTTGCCAGGGGCTGGTTTAGCACACTGGGCTAAATCGCTGGCTTTGAAAGCAGACCAAGGCAGGCCAGCAGCAGTTCAATTCCCGTACCAGCCTCCCCGAACAGGCGCCGGAATGTGGCGACTAGGGGCTTTTCACAGTAACTTCATTGAAGCCTACTCGTGACAATAAGCGATTTTCATTTCATTTCATTTCTTCCTGGTTTTGGTGCCCAGGGTGAGTTGGGATTGTGACTCAGAGGCGAGGCACAAATGAATTACCGATAGATATTAAATTAAATGCTGTTTACTGTCACACTTACAACCAGCTGATATTGGGTAGCGCACAGTCAAGCATCTGAGATTAACAGTTCCAGGTGAAGTGAGAGAAGTTTCCAGTCACTACTTGAAGAATGTCTGATAATTTTTGCCCTGAGCAGCAGAGGGCAGTGTTGTCCAGTGTTAGCTCGGCAACTCACCCCGATGTAAATTAAACAGCATTTCATCGACTGAATGTGGCGCTTGGGGGGGGGGATTCTCTGCCCACCCTCTCCCACCAGCCGCTGGTTACTCGGCAGCGGGAGGCGTCACGCCATTCGCGGGTGGTGGGGTTCTCTGCTCACACCGCTGTCAATGGGCGTTCCCATCGAAGCCAGCCCCGTGCTGCCTGGAATCCCGAGGCTGGCGTGGGGCTGCTGGCTGGAGAATTCCGGCCTCAATTACCTCGCCCGGTCCAGTCTGCAGATTATTAAAATGAGGGGGTGGGGGGGGGAGATTCTGAGCTCAGGTTAGCTTTCAGCGAGAGCAGCGATGCAGAATCCGGAGAGAATTGGGAAACGGGAATTCAGCGAGAGCAGCGACGCAGAATCCGGAGGGAGTGGGAAACGGGAATTCAGCGAGAGCAGCGACGCAGAATCCGGAGGGAGTGGGAAACGGGAATTCAGCGAGAGCAGCGACGCAGAATCCGGAGAGAATTGGGAAACGGGAATTCAGCGAGAGCAGCGACGCAGAATCCGGAGAGAATTGGGAAACGGGAATTCAGCGAGAGCAGCGATGTAGAATCCAGAGAGAATTGGGAAACGGGAATTCAGCGAGAGCAGCGACGCAGAATCCGGAGAGAATTAGGAAACGGGAATTCAGCGAGAGCAGCGATGCAGAATCCGGAGAGAATTAGGAAACGGGAATTCAGCGAGAGCAGCGACGCAGAATCCGGAGAGAGTTGGGAAACGGGAATTCAGCGAGAGCAGCGACGCAGAATCCGGAGAGAGTTGGGAAGCGGGAATTCAGCGAGAGCAGAATCCGGAGAGTTGGGAAACGGGAATTCAGCGAGAGCAGAATCCGGAGAGTTGGGAAACGGGAATTCAGCGATGCAGAATCCGGAGAGTTGGGAAACCGGAATTCAGCGAGAGCAGAATCCGGAGAGTTGGGAAATGGGAATTCAGCGAGAGCAGCGATGCAGAATCCGGAGAGTTGGAAACGGGAATTCAGCGAGAGCAGCAACGCAGAATCCGGAGGGATTGGGAAACGGGAATTCAGCGAGAGCAGTGACGCAGAATCCGGAGAGAATTGGGAAACGGGAATTCAGCGAGAGCAGCGACGCAGAATCCGGAGAGAGTTGGGAAGCGGGAATTCAGCGAGAGCAGAATCCGGAGAGTTGGAAACGGGAATTCAGCGAGAGCAGCAACGCAGAATCCGGAGGGATTGGGAAACGGGAATTCAGCGAGAGCAGCGACGCAGAATCCGGAGAGAATTGGGAAACGGTAATTCAGCGAGAGCAGCGACGCAGAATCCGGAGAGAGTTGGGAAGCGGGAATTCAGCGAGAGCAGAATCCGGAGAGTTGGGAAACGGGAATTCAGCGAGAGCAGAATCCGGAGAGTTGGGAAACGGGAATTCAGCGATGCAGAATCCGGAGAGTTGGGAAACGGGAATTCAGCGAGAGCAGAATCCGGAGAGTTGGGAAACGGGAATTCAGCGAGAGCAGCGATGCAGAATCCGGAGAGTTGGAAACGGGAATTCAGCGAGAGCAGCGACGCAGAATCCGGAGGGAGTGGGAAACGGGAATTCAGCGAGAGCAGCGATGCAGAATCCGGAGGGAGTGGGAAACGGGAATTCAGCGAGAGCAGCGATGCAGAATCCGGAGAGAATTGGGAAACGGGAATTCAGCGAGAGCAGCGACGCAGAATCCGGAGGGAGTGGGAAACGGGAATTCAGCGCGAGCAGCGACGCAGAATCCGGAGGGAGTGGGAAACGGGAATTCAGCGCGAGCAGCGACGCAGAATCCGGAGAGAATTGGGAAACGGGAATTCAGCGAGAGCAGCGACGCAGATTCCGGAGGGAGTGGGAAACGGGAATTCAGCGAAAGCAGCGAAGGAATATCCGGAGAGGGTTGGGAAACGGGAATTCAGCGAGAGCAGCGATGCAGAATCCAGAGAGAATTGGGAAACGGGAATTCAGCGAGAGCAGCGACGCAGAATCCGGAGAGAATTGGGAAGCGGGAATTCAGCGAGAGCAGAATCCGGAGAGTTGGGAAACGGGAATTCAGCGAGAGCAGAATCCGGAGAGTTGGGAAACGGGAATTCAGCGATGCAGAATCCGGAGAGTTGGGAAACCGGAATTCAGCGAGAGCAGAATCCGGAGAGTTGGGAAACGGGAATTCAGCGAGAGCAGCGATGCAGAATCCGGAGAGTTGGAAACGGGAATTCAGCGAGAGCAGCGACGCAGGATCCGGAGGGAGTGGGAAACGGGAATTCAGCGAGAGCAGCGATGCAGAATCCGGAGGGAGTGGGAAACGGGAATTCAGCGCGAGCAGCGACGCAGAATCCGGAGAGAATTGGGAAACGGGAATTCAGCGAGAGCAGCGACGCAGATTACGGAGGGAGTGGGAAACGGGAATTCAGCGAGAGCAGCGACGCAGAATCCGGAGAGGGTTGGGAAACGGGAATTCAGCGAGAGCAGCAACGCAGATTCCGGAGGGAGTGGGAAACGGGAATTCAGCGAGAGCAGCGACGCAGAATCCGGAGAGGGTTGGGAAACGGGAATTCAGCGAGAGCAGCAACGCAGAATCCGGAGAGTTGGGAAACGGGAATTCAGCGAGAGCAGCGATGCAGAATCCGGAGAGTTGGGAAACGGGAATTCAGCGAGAGCAGCGATGCAGAATCCGGAGAGTTGGGAAACGGGAATTCAGCGAGAGCAGCGATGCAGAATCCGGAGAGTTGGGAAACGGGAATTCAGCGAGAGCAGCGCGCAGAATCCGGAGAATTGGGAAACGGGAATTCAGCGAGAGCAGCGATGCAGAATCCGGAGAGAATTGGGAAACGGGAATTCAGCGAGAGCAGCGACGCAGAATCCGGAGGGAGTGGGAAACGGGAATTCAGCGCGAGCAGCGACGCAGAATCCGGAGGGAGTGGGAAACGGGAATTCAGCGCGAGCAGCGACGCAGAATCCGGAGAGAATTGGGAAACGGGAATTCAGCGAGAGCAGCGACGCAGATTCCGGAGGGAGTGGGAAACGGGAATTCAGCGAAAGCAGCGACGCAGAATCCGGAGAGGGTTGGGAAACGGGAATTCAGCGAGAGCAGCGATGCAGAATCCAGAGAGAATTGGGAAACGGGAATTCAGCGAGAGCAGCGACGCAGAATCCGGAGAGAGTTGGAAACGGGAATTCAGCGAGAGCAGCGACGCAGAATCCGGAGGGAGTGGGAAACGGGAATTCAGCGAGAGCAGCGATGCAGAATCCGGAGGGAGTGGGAAACGGGAATTCAGCGAGAGCAGCGATGCAGAATCCGGAGAGAATTGGGAAACGGGAATTCAGCGAGAGCAGCGACGCAGAATCCGGAGAGAATTGGGAAACGGGAATTCAGCGAGAGCAGCGACGCAGAATCCGGAGAGAGTGGGAAACGGGAATTCAGCGAGAGCAGCGACGCAGAATCCGGAGGGAGATTGGAAACGGGAATTCAGCGAGAGCAGCGACGCAGAATCCGGAGAGAATTGGGAAACGGGAATTCAGCGAGAGCAGCGACGCAGATCCCGGAGATTTGGGAAACGGGAATTCAGCGAGAGCAGCGACGCAGAATCCGGAGGGAGTGGGAAACGGGAATTCAGCGAGAGCAGCGACGCAGAATCCGGAGAGAGTGGGAAACGGGAATTCAGCGAGAACAGCGACGCAGAATCCGGAGAGAATTGGGAAACGGGAATTCAGCGAGAGCAGAATCCGGAGGGAGTGGGAAATGGGAATTCAGCGAGAGCAGCGATGCAGAATCCGGAGAGAATTGGGAAACGGGAATTCAGCGAGAGCAGCGATGCAGAATCCGGAGGGGTTGGGAAACGGGAATTCAGCGCGAGCTGCGACGCAGAATCCGGAGAGAATTGGGAAACGGGAATTCAGCGAGAGCAGCGACGCAGATTCCGGAGGGAGTGGGAAACGGGAATTCAGCGAGAGCAGCGACGCAGAATCCGGAGAGGGTTGGGAAACGGGAATTCAGCGAGAGCAGAATCCGGAGAGTTGGGAAACGGGAATTCAGCGAGAGCAGCGATGCAGAATCCGGAGAGTTGGAAACGGGAATTCAGCGAGAGCAGCGACGCAGAATCCGGAGGGAGTGGGAAACGGGAATTCAGCGAGAGCAGCGATGCAGAATCCGGAGGGAGTGGGAAACGGGAATTCAGCGAGAGCAGCGATGCAGAATACGGAGAGAATTGGGAAACGGGAATTCAGCGAGAGCAGCGACGCAGAATCCGGAGGGAGTGGGAAACGGGAATTCAGCGCGAGCAGCGACGCAGAATCCGGAGGGAGTGGGAAACGGGAATTCAGCGCGAGCAGCGACGCAGAATCCGGAGAGAATTGGGAAACGGGAATTCAGCGAGAGCAGCGACGCAGATTCCGGAGGGAGTGGGAAACGGGAATTCAGCGAAAGCAGCGACGCAGAATCTGGAGAGGGTTGGGAAACGGGAATTCAGCGAGAGCAGCGATGCAGAATCCAGAGAGAATTGGGAAACGGGAATTCAGCGAGAGCAGCGACGCAGAATCCGGAGAGAGTTGGGAAGCGGGAATTCAGCGAGAGCAGAATCCGGAGAGTTGGGAAACGGGAATTCAGCGAGAGCAGAATCCGGAGAGTTGGGAAACGGGAATTCAGCGATGCAGAATCCGGAGAGTTGGGAAACCGGAATTCAGCGAGAGCAGAATCCGGAGAGTTGGGAAACGGGAATTCAGCGAGAGCAGCGATGCAGAATCCGGAGAGTTGGAAACGGGAATTCAGCGAGAGCAGCGACGCAGAATCCGGAGGGAGTGGGAAACGGGAATTCAGCGAGAGAAGCGATGCAGAATCCGGAGGGAGTGGGAAACGGGAATTCAGCGCGAGCAGCGACGCAGAATCCGGAGAGAATTGGGAAACGGGAATTCAGCGAGAGCAGCGACGCAGATTACGGAGGGAGTGGGAAACGGGAATTCAGCGAGAGCAGCGACGCGGAATCCGGAGAGGGTTGGGAAACGGGAATTCAGCGAGAGCAGCAACGCAGATTCCGGAGGGAGTGGGAAACGGGAATTCAGCGAGAGCAGCGACGCAGAATCCGGAGAGGGTTGGGAAACGGGAATTCAGCGAGAGCAGCAACGCAGAATCCGGAGAGTTGGGAAACGGGAATTCAGCGAGAGCAGCGATGCAGAATCCGGAGAGTTGGGAAACGGGAATTCAGCGAGAGCAGCGATGCAGAATCCGGAGAGTTGGGAAACGGGAATTCAGCGAGAGCAGCGATGCAGAATCCGGAGACTTGGGAAACGGGAATTCAGCGAGAGCAGCGCGCAGAATCCGGAGAATTGGGAAACGGGAATTCAGCGAGAGCAGCGATGCAGAATCCGGAGAGAATTGGGAATCGGGAATTCAGCGAGAGCAGCGACGCAGAATCCGGAGGGAGTGGGAAACGGGAATTCAGCGCGAGCAGCGACGCAGAATCCGGAGGGAGTAGGAAACGGGAATTCAGCGCGAGCAGTGACGCAGAATCCGGAGAGAATTGGGAAACGGGAATTCAGCGAGAGCAGCGACGCAGATTCCGGAGGGAGTGGGAAACGGGAATTCAGCGAAAGCAGCGACGCAGAATCCGGAGAGGGTTGGGAAACGGGAATTCAGCGAGAGCAGCGATGCAGAATCCAGAGAGAATTGGGAAACGGGAATTCAGCGAGAGCAGCGACGCAGAACCCGGAGAGAGGTGGAAACGGGAATTCAGCGAGAGCAGCGACGCAGAATCCGGAGGGAGTGGGAAACGGGAATTCAGCGAGAGCAGCGATGCAGAATCCGGAGGGAGTGGGAAACGGGAATTCAGCGAGAGCAGCGATGCAGAATCCGGAGAGAATTGGGAAACGGGAATTCAGCGAGAGCAGCGACGCAGAATCCGGAGAGAATTGGGAAACGGGAATTCAGCGAGAGCAGCGACGCAGAATCCGGAGAGAGTGGGAAACGGGAATTCAGCGAGAGCAGCGACGCAGAATCCGGAGGGAGATTGGAAACGAGAATTCAGCGAGAGCAGCGACGCAGAATCCGGAGAGAATTGGGAAACGGGAATTCAGCGAGAGCAGCGACGCAGATTCCGGAGATTTGGGAAACGGGAATTCAGCGAGAGCAGCGACGCAGAATCCGGAGGGAGTGGGAAACGGGAATTCAGCGAGAGCAGCGACGCAGAATCCGGAGAGAGTGGGAAACGGGAATTCAGCGAGAACAGCGACGCAGAATCCGGAGAGAATTGGGAAACGGGAATTCAGCGAGAGCAGAATCCTGAGGGAGTGGGAAACGGGAATTCAGCGAGAGCAGCGATTCAGAATCCGGAGAGGATTGGGAAACGGGAATTCAGCGAGAGCAGCGATGCAGAATCCGGAGGGGTTGGGAAACGGGAATTCAGCGCGAGCTGCGACGCAGAATCCGGAGGGAGTGGGAATCGGGAATTCAGTGCGAGCAGCGACGCAGAATCCGGAGAGAATTGGGAAACGGGAATTCAGCGAGAGCAGCGACGCAGATTCCGGAGGGAGTGGGAAACGGGAATTCAGCGAGAGCAGCGACGCAGAATCCGGAGAGGGTTGGGAAACGGGAATCCAGCGAGAGCAGCAACGCAGATTCCGGAGGGAGTGGGAAACGGGAATTCAGCGAGAGCAGCGACGCAGAATCCGGAGAGGGTTGGGAAACTGGAATTCAGCGAGAGCAGCAACGCAGAATCCGGAGAGTTGGGAAACGGGAATTCAGCGAGAGCAGCGATGCAGAATCCGGAGAGTTGGGAAACGGGAATTCAGCGAGAGCAGCGATGCAGAATCCGGAGAGTTGGGAAACGGGAATTCAGCGAGAGCAGCGATGCAGAATCCGGAGAGTTGGGAAACGGGAATTCAGCGAGAGCAGCGCGCAGAATCCGGAGAATTGGGAAACGGGAATTCAGCGAGAGCAGAATCCGAAGAGTTGGGAAACGGGAATTCAGCGAGAACAGCGACGCAGAATCCGGAGGGAGTGGGAAACGGGAATTCAGCAAGAGCAGCGACGCAGAATCCGGCGAGGACGCCACTCTGTGACTTTCCCCTCACGCGCTGCTCGCTGCGCCATTCATCACAGAATTTACAGTGCAGTAGGCTATTCGGCCCATCGAGTCTGCACCGGCCCGGTGCAGTCTGCAGATTATTAAAATGAGGGGGTGGGGAGGGAGATTCTGAGCTCAGGTTAGCTTTCAGCGAGAGCAGCGATGCAGAATCCGGAGAGTTGGGAAACGGGAATTCAGCGAGAGCAGCGATGCAGAATCCGGAGAGTTGGGAAACGGGAATTCAGCGAGAGCAGCGACGCAGAATCCGGAGAGAATTGGGAAACGGGAATTCAGCGAGAGCAGCGACGCAGAATCCGGAGAGAATTGGGAAACGGGAATTCAGCGAGAGCAGCGATGTAGAATCCGGAGAGAATTGGGAAACGGGAATTCAGCGAGAGCAGCGACGCAGAATCCGGAGAGAATTAGGAAACGGGAATTCAGCGAGAGCAGCGACGCAGATTCCGGAGGGAGTGGGAAACGGGAATTCAGCGAAAGCAGCGACGCAGAATCCGGAGAGGGTTGGGAAACGGGAATTCAGCGAGAGCAGCGATGCAGAATCCAGAGAGAATTGGGAAACGGGAATTCAGCGAGAGCAGCGACGCAGAATCCGGAGAGAGTTGGGAAGCGGGAATTCAGCGAGAGCAGAATCCGGAGAGTTGGGAAACGGGAATTCAGCGAGAGCAGAATCCGGAGAGTTGGGAAACGGGAATTCAGCGATGCAGAATCCGGAGAGTTGGGAAACGGGAATTCAGCGAGAGCAGTATCCGGAGAGTTGGGAAACGGGAATTCAGCGAGAGCAGCGATGCAGAATCCGGAGAGTTGGAAACGGGAATTCAGCTAGAGCAGCGACGCAGAATCCGGAGGGAGTGGGAAACGGGAATTCAGCGTGAGCAGCGATGCAGAATCCGGAGGGAGTGGGAAACGGGAATTCAGCGAGAGCAGCGATGCAGAATCCGGAGAGAATTGGGAAACGGGAATTCAGCGAGAGCAGCGACGCAGAATCCGGAGAGAATTGGGAAACGGGAATTCAGCGAGAGCAGCGACGCAGAATCCGGAGAGAGTGGGAATCGGGAATTCAGCGAGAGCAGCGACGCAGAATCCGGAGGGAGATTGGAAACGGGAATTCAGCGAGAGCAGCGACGCAGAATCCGGAGAGAATTGAGAAACGGGAATTCAGCGAGAGCAGCGACGCAGATTCCGGAGATTTGGGAAACGGGAATTCAGCGAGAGCAGCGACGCAGAATCCGGAGGGAGTGGGAAACAGGAATTCAGCGAGAGCAGCGACGCAGAATCCGGAGAGAGTGGGAAACGGGAATTCAGCGAGAACAGCGACGCAGAATCCGGAGAGAATTGGGAAACGGGAATTCAGCGAGAGCAGAATCCGGAGGGAGTGGGAAACGGGAATTCAGCGAGAGCAGCGATGCAGAATCCGGAGAGAATTGGGAACCGGGAATTCAGCGAGAGCAGCGATGCAGAATCCGGAGGGAGTGGGAAACGGGAATTCAGCGCGAGCAGCGACGCAGAATCCGGAGGGAGTGGGAAACGGGAATTCAGCGCGAGCAGCGACGCAGAATCCGGAGAGAATTGGGAAACGGGAATTCAGCGAGAGCAGCGACGCAGATTCCGGAGGGAGTGGGAAACGGGAATTCAGCGAGAGCAGCGACGCAGAATCCGGAGAGGGTTGGGAAACGGGAATTCAGCGAGAGCAGCGACGCAGATTCCGGAGATTTGGGAAACGGGAATTCAGCGAGAGCAGCGACGCAGAATCCGGAGGGAGTGGGAAACGGGAATTCAGCGAGAGCAGCGACGCAGAATCCGGAGAGAGTGGGAAACGGGAATTCAGCGAGAACAGCGACGCAGAATCCGGAGAGAATTGGGAAACGGGAATTCAGCGAGAGCAGAATCCGGAGGGAGTGGGAAACGGGAATTCAGCGAGAGCAGCGATGCAGAATCCGGAGAGAATTGGGAAACGGGAATTCAGCGAGAGCAGCGATGCAGAATCCGGAGGGAGTGGGAAACGGGAATTCAGCGCGAGCAGCGACGCAGAATCCGGAGGGAGTGGGAAACGGGAATTCAGCGCGAGCAGCGACGCAGAATCCGGAGAGAATTGGGAAACGGGAATTCAGCGAGAGCAGCGACGCAGATTCCGGAGGGAGTGGGAAACGGGAATTCAGCGAGAGCAGCGACACAGAATCCGGAGAGGGTTGGGAAACGGGAATTCAGCGAGAGCAGCAACGCAGATTCCGGAGGGAGTGGGAAACGGGAATTCAGCGAGAGCAGCGACGCAGAATCCGGAGAGGGTTGGGAAACGGGAATTCAGCGAGAGCAGCAACGCAGAATCCGGAGAGTTGGGAAACGGGAATTCAGCGAGAGCAGCGATGCAGAATCCGGAGAGTTGGGAAACGGGAATTGAGCGAGAGCAGCGATGCAGAATCCGGAGAGTTGGGAAACGGGAATTCAGCGAGAGCAGCGATGCAGAATCCGGAGAGTTGGGAAACGGGAATTCAGCGAGAGCAGCGCGCAGAATCCGGAGAATTGGGAAACGGGAATTCAGCGAGAGCAGAATCCGAAGAGTTGGGAAACGGGAATTCAGCGAGAACAGCGACGCAGAATCCGGAGGGAGTGGGAAACGGGAATTCAGCAAGAGCAGCGACGCAGAATCCGGCGAGGACGCCACTCTGTGACTTTCCCCTCACGCGCTGCTCGCTGCGCCATTCATCACAGAATTTACAGTGCAGGAGGCTATTCGGCCCATCGAGTCTGCACCGGCCCGGTGAAGTCTGCAGATTATTAAAATTAGGGGGTGGGGGGGGGGGGGGGGGAGATTCTGAGCTCAGGTTAGCTTTCAGCGAGAGCAGCGATGCAGAATCCGGAGAGAATTGGGAAACGGGAATTCAGCGAGAGCAGCGACGCAGAATCCGGAGGGAGTGGGAAACGGGAATTCAGCGAGAGCAGCGACGCAGAATCCGGAGGGAGTGGGAAACGGGAATTCAGCGAGAGCAGCGACGCAGAATCCGGAGAGAATTGGGAAACGGGAATTCAGCGAGAGCAGCGACGCAGAATCCGGAGAGAATTGGGAAACGGGAATTCAGCGAGAGCAGCGATGTAGAATCCGGAGAGAATTAGGAAACGGGAATTCAGCGAGAGCAGCGATGCAGAATCCGGAGAGAATTAGGAAACGGGAATTCAGCGAGAGCAGCGACGCAGAATCCGGAGAGAGTTGGGAAACGGGAATTCAGCGAGAGCAGCGACGCAGAATCCGGAGAGAGTTGGGAAGCGGGAATTCAGCGAGAGCAGAATCCGGAGAGTTGGGAAACGGGAATTCAGCGAGAGCAGAATCCGGAGAGTTGGGAAACGGGAATTCAGCGATGCAGAATCCGGAGAGTTGGGAAACGGGAATTCAGCGAGAGCAGAATCCGGAGAGTTGGGAAACGGGAATTCAGCGAGAGCAGCGATGCAGAATCCGGAGAGTTGGAAACGGGAATTCAGCGAGAGCAGCAACGCAGAATCCGGAGGGATTGGGAAACGGGAATTCAGCTAGAGCAGCGACGCAGAATCCGGAGAGAATTGGGAAATGGGAATTCAGCGAGAGCAGCGACGCAGAATCCGGAGAGAGTGGGAAACGGGAATTCAGCGAGAGCAGCGACGCAGAATCCGGAGGGAGTTTGGAAACGGGAATTCAGCGAGAGCAGCGACGCATAATCCGGAGAGAGTGGGAAACGGGAATTCAGCGAGAGCAGCAACGCAGAATCCGGAGAGTTGGGAAACGGGAATTCAGCGAGAGTAGCGACGCAGAATCCGGAGAGAATTGGGAAACGGGAATTCAGCGAGAGCAGCGACGCAGAATCCGGAGGGAGTGGGAAACGGGAATTCAGCGAGAGCAGCGACGCAGAATCCGGAGAGTTGGGAAACGGGAATTCAGCGAGTGCAGTAACGCAGAATCCGGAGGGAGTGGGAAACAGGAATTCAGCGAGAGCAGCGACGCAGAATCCGGAGAGAATTGGGAAACGGGAATTCAGCGAGAGCAGCAACGCAGATTCCGGAGGGAGTGGAAAACGGGAATTCAGCGAGAGCAGAATCCGGAGGGAGTGAGAAACGGGAATTCAGCGAGAACAGCGATGCAGAATCCGGAGAGAATTGGGAAACGGGAATTCAGCGAGAGCAGCGACGCAGAATCCGGAGGGAGTGGGAAACGGGAATTCAGCGCGAGCAGCGACGCAGAATCCGGAGGGAGTGGGAAACGGGAATTCAGCGCGAGCAGCGACGCAGAATCCGGAGAGAATTGGGAAACGGGAATTCAGCGAGAGCAGCGACGCAGATTCCGGAGGGAGTGGGAAACGGGAATTCAGCGAAAGCAGCGACGCAGAATCCGGAGAGGGTTGGGAAACGGGAATTCAGCGAGAGCAGCGATGCAGAATCCAGAGGGGGCAGCAGGGTAGCATGGTGGTTAGCATAAATGCTTCACAGCTCCAGGGTCCCAGGTTCGATTCCCAGCTGGGTCACTGTCTGTGTGGAGTCTGCACGTCCTCCCCCTGTATGCGTGGGTTTCCTCCGGGTGCTCCGGTTTCCTCCCAAGGTCCAAAGATGTGCGAGTTAGGTGGATTGGCCATGCTAAATTGCCCGTAGTGTCCTAATAAAAAGTAGGGTTAAGGGGGGGGTTGTTGGGTTACGGGTATAGGGTGGATACGTGGGTTTGAGTAGGGTGATCATGGCTCGGCACAACATTGAGGGCCGAAGGGCCTGTTCTGTGCTGTACTGTTCTATGTTCTATGTCTATGTCTATGTAATTGGGAAACGGGAATTCAGCGAGAGCAACGACGCAGAATCCGGAGAGAGTTGGGAAGCGGGAATTCAGCGAGAGCAGAATCCGGAGAGTTGGGAAACGGGAATTCAGCGAGAGCAGAATCCGGAGAGTTGGGAAACGGGAATTCAGCGATGCAGAATCCGGAGAGTTGGGAAACGGGAATTCAGCGAGAGCAGAATCCGGAGAGTTGGGAAACGGGAATTCAGCGAGAGCAGCGATGCAGAATCCGGAGAGTTGGAAACGGGAATTCAGCGAGAGCAGCGACGCAGAATCCGGAGGGAGTGGGAAACGGGAATTCAGCGAGAGCAGCGATGCAGAATCCGGAGGGAGTGGGAAACGGGAATTCAGCGAGAGCAGCGATGCAGAATCCGGAGAGAATTGGGAAACGGGAATTCAGCGAGAGCAGCGACGCAGAATCCGGAGAGAATTGGGAAACGGGAATTCAGCGAGAGCGTCGACGCAGAATCCGGAGAGAGTGGGAAACGGGAATTCAGCGAGAGCAGCGACGCAGAATCCGGAGGGAGATTGGAAACGGGAATTCAGCGAGAGCAGCGACGCAGAATCCGGAGAGAATTGGGAAACGGGAATTCAGCGAGAGCAGCGACGCAGATTCCGGAGATTTGGGAAACGGGAATTCAGCGAGAGCAGCGACGCAGAATCCGGAGGGAGTGGGAAACGGGAAATCAGCGAGAGCAGCGATGCAGAATCCGGAGAGAGTGGGAAACGGGAATTCAGCGAGAACAGCGACGCAGAATCCGGAGAGAATTGGGAAACGGGAATTCAGCGAGAGCAGAATCCGGAGGGAGTGGGAAACGGGAATTCAGCGAGAGCAGCGATGCAGAATCCGGAGAGAATTGGGAAACGGGAATTCAGCGAGAGCAGCGATGCAGAATCCGGAGGGAGTGGGAAACGGGAATTCAGCGCGAGCAGCGACGCAGAATCCGGAGAGGGTTGGGAAACGGGAATTCAGCGAGAGCAGCAACGCAGATTCCGGAGGGAGTGGGAAACGGGAATTCAGCGAGAGCAGCGACGCAGAATCCGGAGAGGGTTGGGAAACGGGAATTCAGCGAGAGCAGCAACGCAGAATCCGGAGAGTTGGGAAACGGGAATTCAGCGAGAGCAGCGATGCAGAATCCGGAGAGTTGGGAAACGGGAATTCAGCGAGAGCAGCGATGCAGAATCCGGAGAGTTGGGAAACGGGAATTCAGCAAGAGCAGCGACGCAGAATCCGGCGAGGACGCCACTCTGTGACTTTCCCCTCACGCGCTGCTCGCTGCGCCATTCATCACAGAATTTACAGTGCAGGAGGCTATTCGGCCCATCGAGTCTGCACCGGCCCTTGGAAAGAGCACTGTACCCAAGCCCACACCTCTACCCTATCCCCATAACCCAATAACCCCACCTAACCTTTTTGGACACTAAGGGCAATTTTGGACACTAAGGGCAATTTAGCATGGCCAATCCACCTAACCGCACATCTTTGGACTGTGGGAGGAAACCGGAGCACCCGGAGGAAACCCACGCAGACACGGGGAGGAACTGTGCAGACTCCACACAGGCAGTGACCCAAGGCGGGAATCGAACCTGGGACCCTGGGGCTGTGAAGCAACAGTGCTAACCACTATGCTACCGTGCTGCCCTACGCTGGTGCCCAGCGAGTAGCGCGTGAGGGGAAAGTCACAGACGGCGTACACGCCATGCTGACTAATCACCTGCTAATATATTTGAAATGAGCTTCCCGGGCTCCCACTCCGAGATTGACAATAATTTATAACAGCTCCACATAAACATGACCGTGCCGGCTTCATCTCCGAGGGGAATGTCGGACGGGAGAGCTCCAGTTCCCCAGAGAGCACCCGGACTCGTGGGACACGGATAAGTTCAAATCACTCCCTCAGTACTGACCCTCTGACAGTGCAGCACACCCTCAGTACTGACCCTCTGACAGTGCAGCACTCCCTCAGTACTGACCCTCTGACACTGCAGCACTCCCTCAGTACTGACCCTCTGACAGTGCGGCACTCCCTCAGTACTGACCCTCTGACAGTGCAGCACTCCCTCAGTACTGACCCTCTGACAGTGCAGCACTCCCTCAGTACTGACCCTCTGACAGTGCAGCACTCCCTCAGTACTGAGGGAGTGCTGCACTGTCAGAGGGTCAGTACTGAGGGAGTGCTGCACTGTCAGAGGGTCAGTACTGAGGGAGTGCCGCACTGTCAGAGGGTCAGTACTGAGGGAGTGCCGCACTGTCAGAGGGTCAGTACTGAGGGAGTGCTGCACTGTCAGAGGGTCAGTACTGACCCTCTGACAGTGCGGCACTCCCTCAGTACTGACCCTCTGACAGTGCGGCACTCCCTCAGTACTGACCCTCTGACAGTGCGGCACTCCCTCAGTACTGACCCTCTGACAGTGCGGCACTCCCTCAGTACTGACCCTCTGACAGTGCGGCACTCCCTCAGTACTGACCCTCTGACAGTGCAGCACTCCCTCAGTACTGACCCTCTGACAGTGCAGCACTCCCTCCGTACTGACCCTCTGACAGTGCAGCACTCCCTCAGTACTGACCCTTTGACAGTGCAGCACTCCCTCAGCACTGACCCTCTGACAGTGCAGCACTCCCTCAGTACTGACCCTCTGACAGTGCAGCACTCCCTCAGTACCGACCCTCTGACAGCGCGGCACTCCCTCAGTACCGACCCTCTGACAGTGCAGCGCTCCCTCAGTACTGACCCTCTGACAGTGCAGCACTCCCTCAGTACTGACCCTCTGACAGTGCAATGCTCCCTCAATACTGACCCTCTGACAGTGCAGCACTCCCTCAGTACTGACCCTCTGACAGTGCAGCGCTCCCTCAGTACTGACCCTCTGACAGTGCAGCACTCCCTCAGTACTGACCCTCTGACAGCGCAGCACTCCCTCAGTACTGACCCTCTGACAGTGCAGCACTCCCTCAGTACTGAACCTCTGACAGTGCAGCGCTCCCTCAGTACTGACCCTCTGACAGTGCGGCACTTCCTCAGTACTGACCCTCTGACAGTGCAGCACTCCCTCAGTACTGACCCTCTGACAGTGCGGCACTCCCTCAGTACTGACCCTCTGACAGTGCAGCACTCGCTCAATACTGACCCTCTGACAGTGCAGCACTCCCTCAGTACTGACCCTCTGACAGTGCGGCACTCCCTCAGTACTGACCCTCTGACAGTGCGGCACTCCGTCAGTACTGACCCTCTGACAGTGCAGCACTCCCTCAGTACTGACCCTCTGACAGTGCAGCACTCCCTCAGTACTGACCCTCTGACAGTGCAGCACTCCCTCAGTACTGACCCTCTGACAGTGCAGCACTCCCTCAGTACTGACCCTCTGACAGTGCGGCACTCCCTCAGTACTGACCCTCTGACAGTGCAGCACTCCCTCAGTACTGACCCTCAGACAGTGCAGCACTCCCTCAGTACTGACCCTCTGACAGTGCGGCACTCCCTCAGTACTGACCCTCTGACAGTGCAGCACTCCCTCAGTACTGACCCTCTGACAGTGCAGCACTCCCTCTGTACTGACCCTCTGACAGTGCGGCACTCCCTCAGTACTGACCCTCTGACAGTGCGGCACTCTCTCAGTACTGACCCTCTTACAGTGCGGGACTTCCTCAGTACTGACCCTCTGACAGTGCAGCACTCCCTCAGTACTGACCCTCTGACATTGCAGCGCTCCTCAATACTGACCCTCTGACAGTGCAGCACTCCCTCAGTACTGACCCTCTGACAGTGCAGCGCTCCCTCAGTACTGACCCTCTGACAGTGCAGCACTCCCTCAGTACTGACCCTCTGACAGCGCAGCACTCCCTCAGTACTGACCCTCTGACAGTGCAGCACTCCCTCAGTACTGAACCTCTGACAGTGCAGCGCTCCCTCAGTACTGACCCTCTGACAGTGCGGCACTTCCTCAGTACTGACCCTCTGACAGTGCAGCACTCCCTCAGTACTGACCCTCTGACAGTGCTGCACTCCCTCAGTACTGACCCTCTGACAGTGCAGCACTCGCTCAATACTGACCCTCTGACAGTGCAGCACTCCCTCAGTACTGACCCTCTGACAGTGCAGCACTCCCTCAGTACTGACCCTCTGAAAGTGCAGCACTCCCTCAGTACTGACCCTCTGACAGTGCAGCACTCGCTCAATACTGACCCTCTGACAGTGCAGCACTCCCTCAGTACTGAGGCTGGTTTAGCTCACTGAGCTAAATCGCTGGCTTTTAAAGCAGACCAAGCAGGCCAGCAGCACGGTTCGATTCCCGTACCAGCCTCCCCGGACAGGCGCCGGAATGTGGCGACTAGGGGCTTTTCACAGTAAATTCATTGAAGCCTACTCGTGACAATAAGCGATTTTCAATTTCAATACTGACCCTCTGACAGTGCAGCACTCCCTCAGTACTGACCCTC